>NC_139257.1:44563516-44751369 GCF_977018435.1 Lepisma saccharinum | reverse complement strand
TTTTTTAAACTGTGCTATGGGTGTGACTACTGATTTTTCTTTCTGGATGCCATGTTGGTTCTGTGTATTCCTTTTGCTGCTTGAATTTGACTTAGGTTGTTTGCTTTTTTCTTATATCTTTATTTGTTTATTTGTTCAGTATTTTTTATTTTTTAATATTTTTTTACATAAAAAATTCAAAGTACATTGTTAAAGTCAAAGTGTGTTAAAATTTAATTTTTCAAAGTTAAAGTTTTAAAAATACAATTTTCTAAAATTAAAAGTTATAATAGTATATTTTTGTTAGTAGAAGTTTTTATACTATAGCAAATTATTTTGTTGTTAATTTAAAATTTGTTAGTTAATGTAAAATTAAAGTAATTAAAAATCAATTTTTCAAAGTTAAAGTTTTAAAAATACAATTTTCTAAAATTAAAAGTTATAATAGTACATTTTTGTTAGTAGAAGTTTTTTTTACTAGAGTAAATTATTTTGTTGTTAAAGTAAAATATGTTAGTTAATGTAAAATTAAAGTAATTAAAATCCAAAAAAAATAAAAAATACTGAACAAATAAACAAATAAAGATATAAGAAAAAAGCAAACAACCTAAGTCAAATTCAAGCAGCAAAAGGAATACACAGAACCAACATGGCATCCAGAAAGAAAAATCAGTAGTCACACCCATAGCACAGTTTAAAAAACTACATAGCTGAAACCTTAGAGAAACATAAAACTGCAAACACAATATATATCTAGATTCTTCCAAGGCATAGGATAGAATAAAAACATGGCTTGCTTATGGACAAACTCAACAACATAGGAATAAAATAGACAAGCAATCCTTTTTTCAGTAGAAAATTCCAGTTACTCAAGTAAGCTACATCATACGTAGTACATAAGAAGAGCAAATTAACATCATCAGCAGTAAACCATCATGCAACTTCTACCTGCTGAAACAACTAAGTGAGTATAATGTATCAGAAAAATGCCTACGTTTCAGCCTAATTTACCTCTACATTAATAATACTACCAGAATACTAAGGCTTCAAAAGTGAACACTAAGAATAATATTCAGACTAAAGTATAGGGCATCTTGCAAAGGATTATTACTCCCTACATCTACAAGTTAACAACAATTATTCTAAATACTACGAACTTGGACAAAATTTAGTCAAATACACAACACAAGAAGGAAAATAATTACAAGTAAAACAGCAGACACTCAATATCTCAAAACAATCATGTAAAAATATTCTACAACAAACTGCCTCATAACATAAAACTGCTAAGTCCCCAAAACATATACAAATACAATCAATAAAAACTACTTGAAAAGGGAAAACTGACTACAGTCTCACAGAGTTGATGTAAAATAACAGCAAAACTTAGAAGCATGCACAGTCAATAGTGCCCATTTTGGATACAGTTCACATGCAAACTATCATGAACATGTTCAAAACAGTCTCCCAGCTCAGTTCTCATCTATACTTGGACAACAAAATCCTACAACAAATTCTCAGAAATCCTACCTTTCCTACCCTTGCTTAAATAGCTAAAGTGCAATCTTCATACTAAAATATTGAAAAAAGGCATATCTATTTACATAAACGTGTGTACACATGTGTTTGTCTGCGTGTACTCTTAGATAAATTGATAAAAAAGCAATATAGTTATAAATCAAAGACTATACCTAATAATATTAATTTCAAAATAAGCTGATAGAAAAAAATATAATAACTACAGTATAAGCTTTTATTTTTTGTTAATTACAAAAAATAAAAGTTAAATACAGTAAATAAACCTGGTCCCTTAGATTGAAAAAGGAACATAAATTGAGAATATTTGAAAATAAGATCCTTAGGAAAATATTTGGGCCTAAAACAGATGAGGAGACAGATGAGTGGAGAAGGTTACGTAATTTAGAAGTACATAATTTGTATTCATGTCCAGATATTATTAGAATGATTAAATCAAGAAGACTTAGGTGTGTAGATCATATGGTACGAATGGGAGAGGAAAGAAGAGTATACAGGATTCTTGTTGGGAAACCTGATGGTAAAAGATCAATAGGAAGACCAAAACAAAGATGGAGGGATAATGTAGAGATGGACCTAATGGAAATTGGTGGGGAAGGAAAGGAGTATATAGATCTTGCTCAGGACAGGGACAGATGAAAGGCATGTGTTGCTGCAGGCATGAACATTCGGGTTTAAGAAGGATAGAGAGTTAGTTAGTTATACATTAAATAAGCATAATATTTGGATTGTACGTAGAGAATATAACAAATGTACAATGCATTGTGCGAAAACTGTCAACTTTGCATTATAAGCAGAAAATTAAACCAGTTTGCCTTAGAAATACATTTTAAAAATAGCCCAAAATAGCATGCGTAATAGAAAATTAAGAAAACTTTCTGAAGCATAAAAGTACTGACTAGTGCTGAATGAATCAATTACTGTAAAATATTATTCTCTGATTCAAGTAATTTAACTGTAAACATCATCTTTTGTGTGTAAAATATAATTGTTAGTTGAACTGATAAGTACAAATATTAACTTTATACGCCTTGATACACTCTAAATAACATAACTTTGATATATAAATTAGTAACAATTTGTTAAAATTAAGTTAAACTGTAGAATTGTTTTCTTAAATAAATATAAAGTAAAAATAATAAACAAATAATTCCTTCTTTTCCTATTTAAAGGATGCCAAACAGTGTAAACCAGTTGTTAGTGGCTAAATAACATAAAATTTGAAGGCAGTAACAATATTTTTAAAAAATACTGCTTTTTACCTAACTTTGTAAATTAAATACTAGTACATTTTGTCAAATTATAAATAAAATATACCTATTTCTTTGGTATTTGTACTAAAGTGAAGAAAATATTACTAAAAGTTGGCTAGTACAGTAAATCTAAGAGTTTTAGCTTTATTTGTCCGTAACTGGATATAATTGTAACTTGTTAATCTCGCCAAACACAATCTTTACCTCAATTTTGGAAGCTAGCTGAACTTTAGCGTTTCGAATTACATATAGTGAAGGCCTCTATAGTGGAAAAATACACCCAGTCTGTAAAAATTTAGAAATGTTGTCTCCTTGTCTGTCGAACCAGACCAAAAGTGTTCTCAAGTGTTTCAATATATTTCTTAAGATAACTAACTTTTCAAAAAAAAGAATACCTTGTGCCCAGATAGCTTAGTTGGTATAGCGTTAGGCTTTTAACCTATCTGTCCAGGGTTCGAGTCCCTGTCTGGACGATAACAATTTTTAAATTTTGTCATCGGATCTTTTGCAGAATGGATATAAAATATGTTTATAGTCTAACAGATTATTATTTATCTAAAATTTTGCAAATAAGCTTTTAAGTTTCTCAAATAACAGCATCTTTAGCTAACAGTACAGCATAACCAGTATTATTATGATAGAAATGTTCTGGTGGAAGAACCTACACCTACTGTAATATCTCTGTGGTATTAACTTACATGCAGCCCATAACTCCGTTACATTTCCTGGCCATTTACCCTTAGCGTCGCGATTAGCCTCAGAAGCAAAAAAAAAAAAACCGAAATCTTATATTTGTTCTTTTTATATATCTGAAACCACCTATACTATAGAACTACATTTAATGAATTTTGCAGTCTTCCTGTTTCATCTGTTAAATAATCCAGTCAATAAAAATATACTTGCATAGAAAAATATGTTTTTCAGATACTTTAATCGGGTAATCTGCTTTTGCGTACTTCCTCAGAAATATACACAATCATAGTTCTTTATAAATTTAGCACCTGATATAGAATAAGTCGAAGTCTAGTTAGAGTTGGCCTGTAAGTGCTTCTGGTACATGTAGTTACTTGAAAAGCAAATATTGGGTGTATAAAAAATAGCATTCTTGTGAAACAGTAAAAAATCAACCTCATTTAGCTGTAAATGCTTCTTGCAGGTTAACAAAGCTCTGGCGTGTGGGCCTACATCACCTACAATCCTTTGTAAGGTTCGTGTTGTCCTATAAATTGTCGATATGCATACTAAATCCCTAGTTACAGCCTAAGCTTTTAGTTTCAATCAGAGAATTTCAGTGTTCAGATAGTGATAATAAAGCAAATGGAAATAACCCAAGTGTTGATGCACCCCAAAAAACCAGTAATACTTCAAAAATACATTGAAAAAGGCTATAAGGCTAAATTATTCTTCTAGCATAGAAAAAAGTTTAGCAAATGGACCTATGGTTCATATAGTCAGTTGTCTGTGAACTTCGTCTTGTCCTGTGAATTGTCAATATATTGATAAATGGTTATATATATTTTTTTTTAAAAAAAAAACAATGTTGGTAAGCGTCCAGTTATGGACTCATCGGTAAAGGGATTTCAGTCTTTATAGACACACAAAAATTTTCGTTACACTAAAAATTTGACCTCGTATAAAAGTAAATAGTCGAAATGATAAACATTTCGTGTACTTTATCCTGTAAACCTTAGCTAGAAATACAATAACAGCGTTACGGACATAAAAATTAAGCAAGCTTTGATATTCTAGTGGCACATAATAAGTATAAAATATCCTTTAAAATACTCTGACAAATAGTTGTGGGTTGTCTGAGATCAAAATTTTCAAGTCCTCTCTCCTGCATAAATAGGCTCTAGAATTCACTAAGCCTCAAAATAATATTGGGTACATAAAATAAAAAGCAGATGGAGAGTGGTGCTGATCGCATCATCTCCAAAATAGCAAAAACAAAAGTATATAGAGCTCTATCTGGTATATTTAGAAAACTTTTACCTAGTATAAAAGTAACAAAATACTCAGCAAACTCTAAAATAAACAAACTTTCCTACGTGGCAGGCGTAACCTGCCCTAGATAAATACATATAGAAATACAGAACCAAAAATAGCATAGTGGAAATCAGTAAACCCTAATAATAATAATAATAATAATATATTCTGTGGCTTACATTTTAGCTAAAAGTACTTTTTTTTAGTGTTTTTGAAAAAATTAAATAAATACTAAACTCTAAGTTAAAAATTTGTAAATGTATATATGATACAAAACAAAATAAATAAAAATTAATACATACCCTGCAAAAAATCAATAAAAAAGTTGAAAACCTCTCTTTGTGCATCCAAAATATAATAACAAATCCTTCCTGACTGGATTAAATTGTGTTATTTGAGTAATAATAAGCCTAAACTTGTAAAATAAAAGGGTAGAACTTGTCAAAACATATTTTTGCATCCAAAATATAATTCAAAACACATCTAAATTGTGTTATTTGAGTAAACTAGAGAATAATCCTGTAAACTTGGAAAAAAATATCTCTCTCTCTCTCTCTCTCTCTCTCTCTCTCTCTCTCTCTCTGTGTGTGTGTGTGTGTGTGTGTGTGTGTGTGTGTGTGTGTGTGTGTGTGTGTGTGTGTGTGTCTTTGAGAGTCCAAAATGTAATAAAAATGGTGCCTGAATAATATAAATAGTGTCATTTGAGTAAATATTAGGCTAAACTTGTAAAATAAACAAATAAAAGTTGAGAACACACACTTTGTGTGTCGAAAATGTAACTAAAAATCTTTCCTGAACAGATAGAATTGTGTTATTTGAGTAATAATAAGTCTAAGCTTGTGAAATAAACAGATAGAAGTTGAGATCACACACTCTGTGTGTCGAAAATGCGACTAAAAGTCTTTCCTGAACAGATAGAATTGTGTTATTTTGGTAATAATAAGCCTAAACTTGTGAAATAAACAGATAGAAGTTGAGAACACACACCTTGTGTGTCGAAAATCTAACTAAAAGTCTTTCCTGAACAGATAGAATTGTGTTATTTGAGTAAAAAATAGGCATAAACTTGTAAATAATAAATTAAAAGTTGAAAAAATCTCTTTGTAAATACAAAATTTAATAAAAAATGTTGCCTGAATAGTACAAATAGTGTTATTTTGGTAAAAATTAACATAAAGTTGTAAAATAATAAGTTAAAAGTTGAAAAAATGTCTTTGTGAGTCCAAAATTTAATAAAAAATGTTGCCTGATTAGTACAAATAGTGTTATTTTGGTAAAAAATTAATATAAAGTTGTAAAATAATAAGTTAAACGTAGAAAAAATGTCTTTGTGAGTCCAAAATTTAATAAAAAATGTTGCTTGAATAGTACAAATAGTGTTATTTTGGTAAAAAATTAACTTAAAGTTGTAAAATAATAAGTTAAAAGTTGAAAAAATTTCTTTGAGTCCAAAATTTAATAAAAAATGTTGCCTGAATAGTACAAATAGTGTTATTTTGGTAAAAATTAACATAAAGTTGCAAAATAATAAGTTAAAAGTTGAAAAAATGTCTTTGTGAGTCCAAAATTTAATAAAAGTGTTGCCTGAATAGTACAAATAGTGTTATTTTTGTAAAAATAAGGATAAGCTGTGAAAATGTTTGACATAAAGTCAAAGTTTGGTAAAAAATAAACTCAAAATTAAGTTAAATAGCACACAGTAACATACATTTACTACCTAAATCAATAATCAAAGGGTCCTAGGTTCGTTACCCCGTGATAAAAGCAAATAGTGAAAACTGTAGGCTCCGTCCCTAATAGCTCTCCCTTCTTCATAGTACAGATAAAAAAACCCTGCGCTAAAGCGTCCTGTGCCATGGAGGCAAACCTGAGCGGAATATTAATTGGCGGCGGAAACCGCATAGCTTCAGAGATTTGACCCTTGCTGCGCATTCTAGACATCCTTTGTTGTCTGGCTCAATCCCTCCCCTGCCCTACAGTATTGCATAGCTTTCCCCTGTTATTGCGTACTGGTTAACCTTGAAAAAACCGGTTCTGAAAACCTACCGACGCGTTCTCAGATTGGTCAATCGGGTTCCTTCTTTGTTCTGACGTTCTGACGTCATTTGACCTTGAACGCGCTTCCCCAAAATTCCTTTCTCGTCTACCTGCGCGGAATATTAATTCATTCTCTCTGTCTGGCATCAGAGCGGAGTCGAAATTCTGAGACAGTATTCTGTCTGGCGTGTGCAACCATCGTGTTTCATACCATAATAACATACATTATTACATAGTACTAATTAATAATATTACATATCGCGGGTTCGAGTACCGGGACCGTCTTCTTTCGTACCATTACCACCGTTCATAGCGGTTCATAAACCATAGAAAACTTATTTTCAATATTATAAACATTAATATTATCGTTTCATACATTACATACTTTGCAGTAATGAATATAAAAACATATGCATAGCATTTAGTACCTCTAATTACCTTTTATATACATATTTTTCATAAAATAAATAATTATATATTCATAAAAAGTTATAAACATGCAAATACATAAATGTAAAATATTCTAAGTACATGCTAATGAGTTATAAGTACATGCGAATTAATTAAAACCCGTGCAAATTAGTTATAAGTACGTGCAAATAAATTGCGAATATTAAACGCCCGAGGGCACAAACATCCACTATCGTATTCTTTTACTACTAACACGCAAAGGAAAACACTCAGTATTCTACTATTTTAGACAAAAGTTCTTACGAAAACTGAATTTTACGATTATTCAAGATAAATTGCCAACAACACAATCAATTTATGACGATTTTTCATAGCGTGTTCTGTTATACCAAGTCTGAGTATTTGTAAGACGACCTTTGGCATTATTTTTCACATTATTTTTCACATTATTTACAGTATAGAGTATTCTCAAGACATCATTGTCACTTTTCTCATATCCTTCATCGGGGAAGAATGTTTTCGAAATTCGCTGGATTTCAACACACGATGATGTAATTGCACATCCCTTTGATAGAAGGGAAAAAAGCGCGAAAATCTGTTCATAAATGTTAAATAATTCTGCTGACTGAGCAGAAACAAACTCGCATGTTATGTATAACGTAATTGAATTTTCTGACATTCGTCTGAGAAATGGGCTGTGACAAGAGAGATTAACGAACAACGGATGAACAATATCCTGCTTAACTTTTATCTTTTCTCTGACAGAAAAAAATTGTGAGTAGAGGGAAATAATGTCACATCTAATAGCTCCAATCTTATTTTCGCATTCGTGTTCGTTACAATATTATTGCCAGAGTTGACCATGGGTGGCACTCTGGGGTATTTAAAATTCGCGAAGCCTGCTACCTATAATCCTGTACGTCTCTTATTTCCCCTATATAAATAATAAAGAAGTGAGACGTGGATTATATTATCTGCGCAGTGGAAGTTAATTAATTAACTTTTTAATGTAAACTTAATATTCATTCAACCATAATATTTATTAACAAATCATATCATTAAATATACTTTCCAAATTTATATATACATCACATGCTTCATTCATAACCAATCAAAACACCTAAGAACAACATTTTAGTTTGCTCAACAAAAATAACCATATATAATCTTACCATTAAATTGTAACAGTCCGTCCAATTACGTAAATCGTCAAAAGTCAGTACGTAACGGCTATACGAGTGAACTGCAACCCCGCCCAAAACCCCCACAGCCAACATGACCCGGAGCAATCTACCCTTAAAAAAAATCCTTCTTTAGCACTTTTGAGAAGTCGAAATGACTATATTAACGTTAGGCAAATTACACCAGGCCCAAAAGGGCGATACCCGGAAAACAGTATACTCAGCCTGTGTCCAGTTAGTCCTACGTCTCCCCCAGTCGGCAAGGATCTGCCACGCCAAACTCCTCGCTCACCCAGCGCAGAAGCTTAGCCAATGGCATACCCTACATTAGTCACATGTATATTGCGTCTTCAATACGTCACCAATGAGCTATCGTACACTATGGGCTTACATACCGTAAGGATACAATTGCAGTTGTTATTGATTCACAGAGACACTACGTGGGTTCTGCAAAAAAATGTTGCTGGGCTCCTTTTGTGGAGTCGAATTATCCTAGAAATTATACAAGTTTCCACTGATTTTGCACCAAAATTGTATGAAAGAAAATGGATTGTGATTTCATAACAGGCATTATAATGTATTTTTTTAATATTTTAAAACAAAATTCTGGTAAATTGATGCGTATAATTTGAGTGGAATACTCACCCACTAATATTAATCAATATTTTGAATAACTTCAAATTGTTGCAACTATCAAACATTCGTTCAATTTGTATTCATTTTTGGAAGACATACATATTATGGTACAACTCAAGAGAAAATACAAACTTTTTTCCAGGGTCACTGACAATATAAAACCTGCAAGAGTGAAGCTTTAAAAAGGTATGGAAAAGTCTGGGTATTTTATACAAAATATTTTTAAAAAAGTTGGAAAATTTTCAGTTTGTAAGTCCACTTTCTGCACGGATAGGCTAATAGACCTACGATATGCCTGCACTTGGATCGAACCAGGGACCCCTTGATTACAATGCGACGACATCGGGGAGGCAGAAACCTGGAAAAGAGGGGATATTAACCAGGATTGTTCTGTTTGCAGTGAATATGGATTTTTCACATATTCGCAAACCTTAATTTCATGCAACAGGTGGTCGTAACTTAAAAGAAAATACTGGCCTGTATTTGTGTACCCCTGCCTTTGAGTTATTTGGGAGACACGCACACACACGGCTACAGCCGGATTGCGCACATTTTTCCGGTTTTATCAGTGGTATCTGATAAGCCGTTGACAAGCTGTCACAATGTACAGGATTGCGCACAAAAAAATGAGGCGATGTTGTCAGATGTAAACTGTTCTCACTTCTGTTGTGTTTGTTGTTTCTGTGTGTGGACTTACACGTGTTTTTGCAGTCATTAACCTAACCTAATCTAAGTTTTGAGTTTGAGTAAATTGGTGTGATTTACTATTTCATTTCTATTTTCTCTCTCTTTTCTTGTCTAAAGAAAAAAAGCAGTTTTGCGCACAGACTTTAAAGCTATCAAAGTGGCAACGTTCGATCAAAATCTGTGCGCAAAACAGGTCAGTGAGATTTGTGCGCAATCCTGGATCTAAAGTGTGCGCAATTCGGTTGCGGCGACACACACACACACACACTCACAATATACCATGCCACAATACACATACGCAATGCATTTTTTCAAATGTAACAGTTTGAAGCACACAAACTAACCAGAAAGCAGCCAACTAACTCACTGTCACCCTTCACAAGGTTGGTAATGGGCCAACATATGAAGTCATACAACATGGTTGCTTGACCATTTTTAAAAAAAGTTTATTTTTTGTGTGGTGCGAGTCTGAAGTTACTTATCATGGAGTACTGTATTGTGTACAAATTTCAGATTTCTAAACAACTACCCACCAGAGATATTTAACCCTGAACTTGGATTTTTTTTAACAAAAATACATGTTTATGACCCTGTAGAAAAAAAAATATATTAAAGTCTCAAGCTTCAAACAATTTTGACATACTCTATTGGTACACAGGTACTCGCACAAAAAAATTCAAGTGTCAAACAAACTGTCTCCCCCCCCCAAAAAAATGTTCGAAAATGTCATTTTGAGCGATTAAAATACAAATTTTGACCTTAAAATCTATTATGAAGGAATAATATTTAGAAAATTACACAGAAATATAATTTTAGGCTGTAATGTGCTTAACATCACAATTTGTCTCATTGTCTTAGGACTTACCAGAGCTGAGATAAAAAAGTGCCCGCCATCTTCAAATCGGTGATAGGAAAAATAAAATAACAGTGGTTCTGAACTGTCAACATATGAGGCTCACACCACACAAAAAATAACTTTTTTAAAAATGGTCAAGCAACCATGTTGTATGATTTCATATGGATTAACCCTAATGACATTTTGTGTAGTTCGAATTACAGAAAAAAAAAGTATTTTTTGTCAAATTTTAAGTGTTAACTCTTATTGACAGATGAATTAACTGATACAGAAGTTTGATCATGAGAAGAACGATAAGAAAGTGATTATAGTCAGTTTCCTACGTTCAAAAGACTGCGTAAAGATAGACGATATCGTGCCGAAGCTTCATAGTCTTCACGTGACTAGGTCCTTGAAAGGCCAAGGTCTTGAAAGTGCTACCTTCCCACGCCAACAAAATGTGGATTGGAGAGTTTCCCTTTGTTTTATTACTTCTCTGCACGCAAGCTCTCAAGTACAGTAACTTCTGGATGAAGAGCTTTTTGATATTCAATATTGCTCTGAAGTAACGGTGATGCTACTTAAAAATTGTACTCTTTAAATGAGAACTACGAACAGGGTATGGAGGTTTTTTCAACTTGTTTTCAATTGTAGTGGAAAGAGATTGGTTGATTTTACTATTTGCCTTCCTCTATTTCGATGCGGATTACGACACGAAGAAATGGTAGTGCGTTATGGATTGCTGCAGTCTCGACCTCAAATTAATTTCGTATTCGTAGTAATTTTAGAAAACAGTTGGGCGGAAAGATTCGTGATACGATTTACGATTAATCTAATATTTCAAAGCTTTTGCTAATATTAGTGCACGATCATTAGCAGGGGTAGAAAATTTTTGAAATAAATCATGCGCCAGCCCTTTTTCTTGTTTCTTTTTTTTTTTGACAAATTCGTTTTAAGGAAACCATGATTCTAACTTAACATAAAGCAACATATTTTGAAATATCATGTCGAAACATTAAATTTATTAATTAATACAAGATTGGATTAAAAGTAATTAAGCAGCCCCCCGTGGCGGGGTGGTTCGCACATCGCGCTATGACCCAGGGGTCCCGGGTTCGAATCCCGGCCTGGGAGTGGATGTTTGCGAGAGTGTATTCATCAATTTCATCATGTCATCACTCGTTCCCATCTTCGCAAATTAGCCAAGAGTGGCGCAAAAAGCGAAGTAAAATAAGCAAATCAATCAATCAATCAATTAAAAGTAATTTATTCTTGCGCGGGAGTGACCTTCCTAAAGAAGGCTGTACTGGTAACAGCTTGTATAACTATCCTGCATTCTAATATATGGCCGAGTCTACCATATTGCCGCAGATTTTAAAAGTCGGTAAGCAACACTGCAAAAATTTATAATGGATTTTTTTATTATTCTGATTTAATGATGCAGAAAACACGCAAACATTAAAAAACACAAACTGTACTCGTTATTTGAAAAAAAAGAATTAGATTTTGCATTGAAAGGCAGCCGGATAATGGTGCGGATCCCATCACCTACAAAATTGCCGAGATCGAGAATGCGTGCATCCTACCCTCACATCTCCTAAATGCGCCTTCATGGCACGGGGAACTTTATCTTTACCATCTTACCATATTATTACTGAAGTTGCAAAGTTATCTATAAACTTCCCCTTGGCGGAGTGGTTAGCACATCGCGCTACGACGCCAGGGGTCCCGGGTTCGAATCCTGGCCTGGGCATTGATGTTTGTGAGTGTCCATTCATCAATTTCATCGTCTCATTACTCATCCCCATCTTTGCAAATTAGCCAAAAGTGGCACAAGAAGCGAAGTAAAATAAAAGAAATCAATCAATTATCTTTAAACTAGTAACAGATTGCGCCAAGCGTTTGGAACTACTTCCTATCTTGAATGCTCACTTGGTTTAACTGAAGTTACATTGTTACTATGCCAATATAGACCTTTGATTTCGGGTGAGCGGGGGAAGCCCATCGCTTCTGTGGTCGTGGAGAAAGCATGACGACCTTCAGAAGTGATCTATTCAGAAGCTGTTGTGCCACTTTCGCTTTCTCAGTGGAGCTATTAGAAGCCGCAGCCTTTAACAGGCCCTGCGGACACATTGCTTCTCGAATGATTCAAAAGTACCGTAGCCAGTACAGTAGTCATTGCAGCGACCTTATCTCTTCTTTGTTTGGAACAAGTAGTCTTGCTGTATTTTCATTTGCTTTTATGAGGTAGTAATCAAGAAGACTTAGGTGGGCAGGCCATGTGGCACGAATGGGAGAGGAAAGAAGAGTTTACAGGATTCTTGCTGGGAAGGCCAAGACGAAGATGGAGGGATAATGTTGAGATGGACCTAAAGGGAATCGGTAAGGATGGAAAAGACTGGATTGATCTTGCCCAGGAGAGGGACAGATGGAAGGCTTGTGTTGCTGCAGCCATAAACCATTGGGTCTAAGAAAGCTAGAGAGTTAGTGCTTTTGTTTCTGTACAGATATAAAACAATGCGCGTGTGGTTCAACAATTGTAACACTGATAATTTTCTGAAATTTCGAAAATGCACAAAGCATGTATAATTTTACCGTCAAATGTGAAAGACCCTCTCCCTTGGCCCTTATTTTCCAAAGATGTAATGTGGATATTTGCGCAGAGAAGTTCGACATGTGAATTGACTGCTTCGGGTAGTATGTTATTTAAACGTGGGAAGACCATATCAGGAGCTCTGAGTATTAATGGTACTAATCAATTTCCGAATTCTTCAATGATAATAGGCATAACTACCTATATATAGTCCCGGACCGTATGCAATTTATTTGACGTAACATTATGTCAAAAGATAATCCGTAACTTTGCACCCTGCAAAATCAATAAATGTATTTTTTTTTTCGTCTTAGTCTGTAATTTGTCAGCATTTTAAAAAACTGGTCAGTAAAATATGAATTGTAGATTTCGTGGCGACGTGATTCAAACAAGTGTTATCGGGTTACCAACCAGGTTAAATCGGTGTTAGCGCTTCGGAATCATTCCCTGATGATGAGAGGAATGTATGCGCTCGAAACTTTGGAAGCTAACGCTGATTTAACCAGGCTGGTCAGTAAAGTCAGTATTTATTGTTTGCATGACCACTTTATTATTTTTATTTTATTACTGTATGAAGACTTCCCAGAGAGGCGCCTTTATATATATATATATAAGTAAAACATTTTTCCTATTAGTGATGAAACTATTTCTTGAGTATTGGCTTTGTTCAACACGTGAGGCATTGCTAATTGATATGGAAGTTAAGGAAGCGGATAAGAGAACATATTGAGAATAGGGAGATTGCTGAGAAATTGCTTGAGGAAAAATACATTGTTACAGTAAACATGGCACAGCTCATGCTAGAAGGAGCGGATAATGCAATAAAGAAGAAGAGAACAAGAAAATAATGCATGTCAGTGAAAACTATAGAGAAATAAAAGAATTGTATTATTTTTTTTTTATCAGTTAGTCATCATGTTTTGTGTTTCAACATCTGCTTCACACATTTTTTTAAAAATAATTATTTTATTGCCTTACATAATTTTGTACAAAATGAACACATTCTCTTATTGTAAAAAAAAAGTGCGATGACTAGCTATGGGAATGGTGGAGGCTAGATAATAATTTTGAGAAAATGAAATCCCACTATTATTTTTAGAATGACTTATCGACATCGTGTAAAAAAAAAAAAATAGGTAAGGTTTTCTTTTTCTCTATATTGGTCAGTTAAATCAGTAATTTTCACCACTTGACTAGTTTGCATCCCTGCATTTGCATTTTAGACATGAATGCAGCTACACATTCACATACGAATCATTTTTTTGCTGGTGTTACAACTAAAATCTAGAATTTCAGATAAAAATATAGAAAATTGAACCCTGTTTCATGACATTTTCATTGACAATATTCACTTCCTGTATGTGTCAGTTTTGAACCGCTTGCCATTCAAATTTAATTCAAGGCACGCAAAAACAAAATTAATTTTATTGGGCAGTATGGTTGAGAGAGCATCTGATATTGGGATGGTTCATTGGTTTAGATTAATAATTTTAACATGGGTCTGTGGTTGCCAGATCAAATATGTCGTCCATAAAAAAATGTGATCCGTTTTTATCAATACACTAGCTGATTGCCCGGCGTTGCACAGGTATTTATTTATCCCAATCTTCTATTAGACAGGAATATAATGAATTCTAACTATAGCGTAAAATGAACTTGGAATTGAACGGCATTGGGAGTGTCACTATTCATCTCAGCGGCCCCGAAAACTATGGATTCCACACTAATGTCGGTCGTTTTCGATTATTTTTTACATGTCACCCCCTTCCCACCCCCACCCCTAGGGGTGCCAGAGGTGTCTTACCCCCACAGTATTTCTTTCCAGATTGTAAGTCATATGTGTACCAAGTTTGGTCATCGTGAATGTCACCAATTAGCTTAGAGACTTCGAAAACTATGGATTCGACACTAATCTAGGTCATTTTTAACATTTTATTTTTCATCCCCTCTCACCCTCCATCCCGGTAGGTGATGAACTTGGAGTTGAACGGAATTGGGAGTGTCACTATTCATTTTAGCGACCATGAAAACTATGGATTCCACACTAATGTCGGTCGTTTTCGATTATTTTTACATGTCACCCCTTCCCACCTCCCACCCCTATGGGTGCCAGGGGTGTCTTACCCCCACAATATTTCTTTCGAGTTTGCAAGTGATACGTATTCCAAGTTTGGTTGAAATCGCTCCAGGCCAGTGGCGTAGTGCAGTTCTCTGCCCCCCCTGCAAGTAAAATATTGCCCCCCCCCCTCAGTGAAAAAAAAAATAAACATCGAGATGATGCCAGAGTGGGACAGACGCACAATAGTTATCAACCCTTCCCCCCCAAGTTGTAAAATGAATTAACCCTTCCTTCCTATTTTTCGACATCGACTTAGGCTATATATCAGTTTAGTAGTTTGTCGAAACTAAATCAGGGTGGTCTGAATCTCAGATAAATAACTGAATGAAGAAATTAGAAATATTTTCTCTTACTTCAACACGGTGCCACAGCCAGGATTCTTTTTTAAGGAGGGTGGAGGCTTCACATAGACAACTATTTTGTTCGTGATCCTTTGTATTTTTTGTTCGAAGCGTTGTTTCTTTAATGTAGGTCACATATAATACACATATATTTATACTATTTGGGTAAATTGTTTAAAGGATAGTAAACACTCCTTTTTTGGACTTATAGGTGGATGCACCTTCAGCCCAAAAAGCCATCTGCTAGCTATGCCAGAACAAGATTCAACGTAAGAGCCGCTCACATTACGCTTCTAATACTAATACTGAGTTATATACTCAAGCAAACATCATTTCAGTTACGGGGATTGAACAGACCTCTACATTGTCAATGGTGACCTAATATCTTCGGGTCAATTGCAATCTGCTGCTAAGAAATAGAGGCGGACTCAAGTCTTGAGAGATAGAATATTAAGCAGCGACTGAACTTTATTCACTGAAAATTTGTCACTCATGAAATGCCTATTGGAGGGATTGGAGCACTTCGAGCACTGTATACTTTGTATACCCTGCGTGGCGGAATTGGGGCTACTGAACCTAAGGGCAAAGGGAAAATTGCTCCTGGGCTCAACATCCTGAGTTTTTGGGCCCCTTTGAAGTAAAACGTAATAGGTGTGGACTTGTCAAATTTATTGGGGGGGGGGGGCTCTGATCACTGAAATAAATTAATGAATGACTCACTCTCTCCCTTTTTTAAGTTTTGGCCTCAGTGTTCCGAATTTCATAAAAGCCCATGAATTCCTCAAATATATCAAAATTTTTATTCACAGTTTGAATGCAGAATGTTAATTGTCCACGGATGGATATGTCATAATATTCCCGATTTTTAATACCTGCTACCACGGAGCGCAAAACAGATCTCCCTAATATATCCATGGTTTCGTTCTGAATGTCATGTGAGAACCATTTGTAGCCCGAACGTACCATCCACTACCCTAGTTCATGCACATCTTCTTTTGAAACTCTTTTAGTAAAAATTTTAACAATACTCATAATTACATACTTAGTATATAGTAATAAAAAAAAGTGTTCCCCTGTGCATAGCACCACGCCATGAAGGCGTATAGGGGGTGTGGGGGTAACGCCCCACACTTTCTTGATCCGGTCGTGAGTGGGGGTGATGTGATCAGCACACGCCCCTGACCGCCTTTACCCCCCAGGGTTTCCCCCAGGTACCCATGTTATTCGACGCTGGGTAGGCGCCGGGGCCGCTTCCACCGTTAGAAAAGTTCCCGGATTTGAACCGGCCGGGGATCGAACCCGGGACCTTGAGCATGGTACGCGTTACCGACTGAGCCACCGCGGCCACTAGTATATAGTAATAAGTCATGTGTTTTGCTGTTTCTGGCCATAGCCCTCCCAAAGTTGATGGTTTAGTGGTCTGAGCCCCCCAAAGTTGATGGTGTAGAACATTTCAAATGTGTATTTAAAGTTAAGTTCATGTGGCACAATTCAGAGTAAACATTACAAGAGAAGCAAAATAATACATTAGATCCTGTTAAGCAAAATTATTTGGGGGGGGGCTCTGCCCCCACATCGTTAACATTGGAGGGCGGGGCTCGAGTCCCCCCCAAGCCCCATGGAGTCTGCGCCTATGGGGGTGGACAATACGGAAAATTTATCTTAGATCTTATTTCAATCTCATACTGAGGCTTGGGGGGCCCCCTTGAAAATATTTGGTGGGAAGTTACATTTTAAATTTCACGTAATATTACTGGTAATAAAAAATGTCATAAAATATCAAGTTTGCTTGATAGGTATTGTATAACAATAAGGCATTGACCGGATGAGCAACTGAATCTTTCTACTCGATTGACAACTGTACTACACTGCACTACACTACTATTACGTAAACCACGTAGGTATAAAGGTATGAGATGAGATGAGAGAAACTTCCTATCGAATGGCATCTATGAGCAAGTAACTTAATTCTGAATTTCGGAGGAGACCCATAATGTCAAGTTGCCCGGGCCCCTCTGCTTATTATCGCAGACGTCGTCATATGATATGTTACTGGGAACCAACTTTCTGTTTCGTAAATCATTTTTTTAAATAAGCGACAATAACTGCTGAATTTCTGGGATTATACAACGTGAGGCACCTAAAAGTACCACCTGAAATAGCGAAGAAACCAGAAACAGTAGCGATGTGAGGTTTGCGGGAAACAATAATATCAAATGGGGCTCGTAAATCGGAGGTATGGGGTGGGTCGAAAAATATCGACAAATGGGGCATCTGGAGCAAAGTCATTTTTTTTTAAATGGAACGATATACAATAACATGCATAATATAAAAGAGCACACGCAGAGAAACACAACGGCGTTGGTCTCATGCATCTACTGCACATAGGAACGAAGATATGGCCATATGAAAATATGTAAACAAACTAACAAGTGGCCCACTTGACCGTCAGTACCACGGCATGTACAAGTATGAGATGTCGGAAGCCATTGGACAAGATGAAGACAGAACGTGTTAAAGGAAGATAAAATACAGTAGACATCATCAGCACCATGTATTTGACAGTGTTACAGCATAATGAAAATGACCATGACAGTATGTCGAAGAACCACTGCGTAAGAAGCGAAAACCTGTCAAAGTGTGTGTTCAAAGTGGTGGCCGTCAGCTGCGATACAGGCAACGAGGCGCCCACGCAAAGATCGTTGCACAGAATGTAGCATCTCGTAGGGAATGTCCCTACAGGCCGCAGTAATGCGGCGTTGCATATCCTCTGGAGTTGTTGGCACATCCCGGTAGACAACGTCCTTCATCTTTCCCCACAGGAAAAAAATCTAACGGTGGCAAATCTGGGGAACGAGCCGGCCATTTGACAGGTCCTCCACGTCCAATCCAACGATTTGGAAATGTATTTTCCACACATGCTGTAGCGCGTCTTGCACTGTGAGCTGGGCACCCGTCATGTTGGTACCACATTTCCCTCCTTGTCTGAAGTGGTATGTCCTCCAATAGTACAGGCAGTTCATGTTGTAAAAACTGTATGTATCGGTCAGCATTCAGTGTCCCTTGTATAAAAAAAGGGCCAATGAGATGTTCACCCACTATACCACACCACACGTTCACACTCCATGGGCGCTGGCGTTCCACTTGGCGAAGCCAATGTGGATTTGTCACCGACCAATAGTGCATGTTCCTTAGGTTGACATTTCCATGATTGGTAAAAGTTGCCTCGTCAGTGAAGAGGATACGTGACAAATCGGGTGTGTCGTGTCGTAACATCCATGTGCAAAACCGAACACGGTCCACAAAATCATTCCCGTGAAGTTCCTGATGGAGGGAGATATGATATGGGTGAAACTTGTGTGTGTGCAGAATGCGCAATACACTTCGCTGACTCATCCCAGCATCCCTGGCAATTTCACGGGAGCTAACGTGCGGATTCACAGCAACAGCGGCGAGAACATTTGTTGCACCTGCCTCACCTGTAGTTGGCTTGTTCCGCACACGTGCTCGTGGTGTTACACTTCCGGTGTCTCTTAATTTAATAAATAACTTACCAAACAGACGTCGAGATGGCTGTCGTCTGTCCGGATATCTCTCTGCGTACACACGGTAGGCTTCTGAGGCATTCTTTCGGCATTCACCATAAATCAGGATCATGTCCGCTTTTTCTGTTTGTGAACACCATAATCTTCGCTCTTACCACTACGACTGGTTGCTACGAACTAACACGATCTCGAGGACCTGCTATCAAAACTTGCTCTGCGTAAAGGCAGTTCTGTCAGGCACCTGAGAAGTCTTACATGCTGTGGTACTGACGGTCAAGTGGGCCACTTGTTAGTTTGTTTACATATTTTCACATGGCCATATCTTCGTTCCTATGCGCAGTAGATGCTTGAGACCAACGGCGTTGTGTTTCTCTGCGTGTGCTCTTTTATATTATGCATGTTATTGTATATCGTTCCATTTAAAAAAATATGACTTTGCTCCAGATGTCCCATTTGTCGATATTTTTCGACCCACCCCATACCTCCGATTTACGAGCCCCATTTGATATTATTGTTTCCCGCGTTACCCCCACACCCCCTATACGCCTTCATGGCGTGGTGCTATGCACAGGGGAGGACTTTACTTTTTTTTTTTTTTTACCCGCAAACCTCACATCGCTACTGTTTCTGGTTTCTTCGCTATTTCAGGTGGTACTTTTAGGTGCCTCACGCGGTATAAAAATTCAGGATGACAGAGAGAGAACATAGCGGGGCCCCTACAGCTCCCCCCCCCCCCCGCATTACGGGGGTAGCGGAAGCGGCTGCTATGCCACTGCTCCAGGCGTTCGAGAGTTATGCCGGAACAAACAAACACACACACACACACACACACACACACACACACACACACACACACACACACACACACACACACACACATACATACATCCGTTTTCATATATATAGATTTTAACATTTTTTGATTCGAACAGTAGTTATTGTTGCACGTGGCATTAAGCACGATAGCACATTAAGTAAATTATGCAATGTAATAAAGTATATTGGGGTTCAATTTCTGATTTGAACGTCATACTTTGAAGTTATTTTATCTAGATCTGTAGTCGCAACGACCACTTTAAAAATGAGTTTATACTTGGTGAACTTCTTTGTCAACCGTCCCCGTGTTCTTCACAGCGAGTACTTGGAAAGGATGTGTTGCTATGGCGAGCGCTTCTTGATGCATGTTCTATGTGAAAGCACGGAAAGAAATCCAAACGTTGTTGACCAAAGGAACACTTCAACTGCCATTTGACCGCAATAGCTTCAACTCTAGAGCCCCACTGAATTTAGTGCAGAAAGTGTTCAAAGAGAAGTGGATTTGTAGTCTTGCGTTTGTTCTTGACTTTCTAACTCGCCGGCCGGGATGCGACGCTAAATAACAAAAATACATTGACCTTATTCTTCAAACCCCCATTACAGCCTTTGCACGAGTCTGACATTTTAAATTCCCAGTCTTTGACCAAGGAAACTCAGTTTTCATATCCATGCACGTTTCTTTACACTTTTACTCTAATCTTCGAGTTTCACATCTCTTTCCATCATTCTCAAATTAATGGGAATGAATGAGAAAGTAATCAAAATATTTAAAAAATCCTACGTTTTGGGAAAGTTGGCGTGAAATAAACCTAAAAATGTTTAAAATATTGGTTTTCTAAAAAACCGGTAACTTTTTTTGTAGGAAAATTTGACAAATGTGCACATTTCAAAATACAATATCAAACGAAAAAACGGGGTGTAAGTGGTGACCTATTTCGAAGACACCGAACTGTTAACTTCCCTTCCAACCTGGATTGTATTTTGTATACAACCTGGATTGTATTTTGCAGACTAGCGAGGCTCTGGCGACTTGACCTACAGCCAGGATAATCCTCTGTAGGAACTGTGTTTTGACGTCCTTATGTGTTTGTTTCTTCGTCCACTTCTTTTTACCACCATTCATCTTCATCTTCGCGATTTGCCAAGAGTGGCAGAATAGCGACGTAAAATAACCTAATTCAATCAAACGAAGACACTAATATTCTCTAAAGCCAACCATGGACCAGTTAAAGCTAGAAAAATACATTTGTGTGAGAAATTTTGTCATTTTAGTATTTTCTTCAAATCTTCTATATACCTATATATAAATGGATGTGTGTCTGTGGGTGTGTATGTATGTTTGTTCCGCCATAACTCTCGAACGCCTGGAACAATTTCAACCAAACTTGGTACACGTATCACTTGAAATCTGGAATGAATACTTTGGGGGTTAGACACCCCTGGCACCCGTAGGGATGGAGTGGGAAGGTGTGACATGTAAAAATAATCGAAACGACCTATATTAAATTCCGCACAAATAGACATCCGTGACTCTATGCAAGCCCGCACAACCATTGTGTTTCTCGGGTTGTCTAACATTCAGGCTGATACGACTGACTTTGTGTTGCGAGAACGCCCGATATTATACCGCGTTTGTTACAACCTGTCCCCTTTCCCGCGCTAGGGAGCGCTCGACAGTTTCGGTGCCAATGAGAAACGAGGAAAAAATCGTCTGCTGGGCAGCGAGGAGCGAATGGAAGCCAGAAGAGAGGCGCTTACGTAGACGCTGTTGCGACGTTGCGTATTTTAATTGGCTGCCTGGCTTTGACTTTCCCCAGCACCGAGAAAAGCCAGGGAGCAACTAGCGCGGGAACCGGGACAGGTTGTAACAAACGCGGTATAGTGTGGAATCCATAGTGTTCGGAGTCGCTCCCAATGCCGTTCAACTCTACGTTCATCACCTATCGGGATATGGGGTTAGAGGGGGTGAAAAATAAAATGCCACGAATGACCTAGATTAGTGTCGAATCCATAGATTTCGGAGTGACATTGGTGACATTCACGATCACATTTAAAATTAGTTACATTTTACACTATGGTTAGAATTCATTATTTTCCTGTCTAATACAAGATTGGGATAAATAAATACCCTTGGAACGCCGGGTAATCAGCTAGTTGTTAATAATAAAGAATTTGATTTCCTTGGAATATATACGTTTACTGTTTTTCTGAAATTTCGCAAGTCATTGAACCTCCCAAACTAAGGTTTCACACACACTGACTTGTAACTGTTGTGGCTTTCTAAAATCAACAACGTTTCCTCTAAACACACTTGTAGTTTAATCAAATTTCATGTTGGCCGTTGTCATTAGGATGTCAAGTATGCCAGGACGGAAAATGGCGTCCAAATACTAGGGCGTTGCAACACATTTTCCTGTCCCCCAGGCGCCATAGAAACGCTTCAAGTGAATGATCGCTCTTGTATCTTGTTACCCTGTAATGGTTCGCGTATAATTAATGGTGGAAGATCGTGCTTGAATGGGCATTGCATTAACGGGCGGGGGGACCAAGGCACAATTACTGTAGTAATTGAATGCCCCTTTCGTATTACCTGATCAAGCAGGTGATGAATTACAGACGCACATTCGGTATCATCGTGTAATGATGCTAAAAGATCGTTTCCTTGTTACAATAGGAGTGGACCAATGACAAACTTTGGATCCAAGGGGTTGGGGATTTAAAGCTCAGGTATAGAACCTTGGAACTGACACAATTGGTAGATCTACTGTTTCCTTATTACCAGGTAACGGATTTATATGTAGTAAAAATGTGCTATGTAAATACATATTTAGTTACTTCCACCAAAATATGGAGTTAAATATGGACTTGAAATTGTAAAAAACAAATACCCTTTTAATAATGTAAAATATTACAGGAGCTACATAAAATACCCTTTTAATAATGTAAAATATTACAGGAGCTACGTAAATAAAATACAGTACGCTTACATTGACATTAATTGTAAAAAAGGTAAAGTGCTCCCCTGTTCTTAGCACCATGCCATGAAAAACAACACAAAATGTGTTTTCATTATCTGTTTCCAAAACGTCGGTGCCTTGTAATCAAGGGGTCCCGGGATCGATACCCGGTGGAGGCACATAGTGGTTCGGATCCCAATATAAGCTGTAGGTCCAGTCCCGTTTAGCCTTACTGTGCACAAAGTGGACCTCAAACACCAAATCTGTTTCCAAAACAATGAATATCAATATTTTGTTATAAGTGTTCGAACCTGAATCTCCTTCTGTTGTCTCTTGAAATGGATTTATATTGACTGAAACTGCGTTCAATATCGCAAGAAGAAATGGGAGTGTATTTCAAATTTGTCAGTTATTCGCAAGAAATTCGCCCAACTCTCTCGGTCACACGGGGACATGCAGTTATTGCACGAATATAGAGTAGGCTATATGTTGAGAAAAGTTCTGAGATATGGAAATAATATGTAAAAATAAGTAAAATATGAACCAAAACCTAAAATATGTACAAATATGGAAAATAAAAACTGAATTTTTCGAGTCTACATGCCATGATCCGCAAGGATAACACAAATATAATTGATTTCTGCTTCATACATAAATATGTATTTACATATAAATCCGTTCCCGGCTTATTACTGTCTACAATAGCTGAGATGGTTGTAGTATCTGAAACTCTTAGTTATTTTCACGAACCTCTGCAACAAGTAGAAAGGATCGTTACATTTCTTCAGGTTTTCGCGGATCCCGGAACGATATAGGCCTCCACAGGTTAAATATCACTACTCTAGGTCATTCACATGTTTTCATATACCACCGTTTACACCAAAGAATAAATGGTTCAACATTTTTCAAAATTCCAAAAAATAGAGTTTTAGAGGTCACACAACATAAACTACTAAATGATTTTTCTTGAAAGAGGCGGTGAAAGTTAATAACAAAATTTAATAACTTTGCATTTCAGTAGACTTAACGGTATGTAACGTAAAAAAACACTAAAACACAGTTGTGGTGAATATACACCCATCTGGTGAATCGAGTGAGGAAAGTATCTCAAAGAATATGGGTCATTCCACGTCAAATCATCCAGGCCATGTCACCCACCATCCCCGATTTTGATGAAATTCGTTATACTTATAGAACTTTTAATGCTGATTACAAAAATGACAACTTTTTTGAGTTTGGTCAAGGGGTTCAGAAATTACGAGTTTTTAAAAATCTCCGTGTACGCCACAAGCGGCTCCACTATGAATGACACGCATTAGGTTATAAATTATAGTATCTTCTCTCAGGTTTGCCGTAGAAACTTCAAGTTCCTTTTCTTTTGCTCAGGATAGTGTAAGCTTCCATTTAAATAAGGTTTCAGATCAGTGTATCAATAATCATGTATTTTATGTATAGTTTCATGTATTTTTTTAGAAAAATAAATGACTAACTTCAAGAGCGAATTTCGTGCAATGCCCCCCTTCAATTTCCCCCAAATTTTATATACAGGTAGCTCAGAGTGGGTACTAATGTTGGGATGGGCGGTTCAGAGACAGGGTGATAAAAAAATAATTTGCATTAAAAGTTAATCTTATTAAAAATGCTTATGTATTTAGCACAAAGTCTGAAGTATAATATGTTTTGAGGTATAATATTCAAAATTTCTGTTCACTATGTTTGAAGGTAAGCATAGGCGTAACCTGGCGGGGGCAAAGGGAATCATTTCCCCCTCCAAAATTTATAGATTAATTAAAATAATAATTGCAGTGGAACCCAGATTTCAAGTTCCTCGATTTTACATTTTCCTGCATTTACATTCAATCTTGGTGGTCCCAACATAGCAAATTGCTAAGAAATTTTCCTAGGTTTTACATTTTCTCGCATTCAAGATTTTTTCAGCTTGGTCCCCTGAACAACGTAAAATCGAGGTTCCACTGTATCTAAGTTAGTTTCAAATGTCTTCAATTTTTTTTAAAAAAATATAATCCTCATCATTAGCATTCCCAAGTTTAGCAAATTTTCTTCGAGAACATTCTTCTTTTTGTGCATTTTATCTCAATATGGAATTATTTTTTTGCTACTCTTCACGGAGATACGTAATATGAAGTAAGAATTAATAATACACATTTGTGCTGATTGAAGTTTTTCCAAATGGACCTTTTCTTGCCACATACCACAGAAAATCTCCTTGTGATGGGGTGGTTGGAACACTTAGAAGACTTGTATAGACATGAACAGTATCAAGTAACAAGTTCAGCAATGAAGTACCAATTCCATAGAAATAGTATTAGAGGCATAAATTTCTTATTAATCACGTAAGGTGAAATGACAACAACCCGCAGTACAGTGTGTCAGCGATTGCATAGTACTATACAACAGCACCAAGAAGATTAAGAATGCACTGTTTTGAACTTAAGCTACAGGCTATTTGCAGTGTTCGGTAAGTTACTTTTTACAAGTAACTGAGTTTCGGTTATTCATTTAAAAAGTAACTCAGTTACAGTTACTGGTACTTTGAAATTAACTGTGAGTTACTTTACAGTTACTGTGAAAGAAACTTACAGTTAATGATCATTGATTTGTGTAAAAAT
The DNA here is from genome assembly GCF_977018435.1 of Lepisma saccharinum. Lineage (NCBI taxonomy): Eukaryota > Metazoa > Arthropoda > Insecta > Zygentoma > Lepismatidae > Lepisma > Lepisma saccharinum. The sequence goes on along the minus strand of NC_139257.1, from coordinate 44,725,827 downwards.
TACAAATTGCGTTTCTAGTACATACTATGTCTTCATATACTTACATTACTACTGCAAATAAATGATGAAACACAGTTAACTTTGCTTGAACGATTTTAATTAAGAAATCATTTGTATGCTGACCACGGTATTTTGAATATGGTGTCATTTATTCCACTTCCACCAATTTCTTTCTCCTACATTCCAAGTTCAACAAGATCCAAAGATCCACTACTTCGATGATGACTTTTTTCTAGCTCGACAGTCCACCTAAAACACTGAAGTTTTCACATACAAGTAGATATGAATTGAAGTAAAGCGTGGATGAAATTAGCATGCAACAAAGCATAGCTTCCTTGAAAGGCCGGCAATTCCAAGAAAATCCTTTTACGTAGCTTCCAGAGAAGGTACAGATATATATTTTTTACAGTTGGAAACAGAAAATGTGAACGGCACAATTTATAGTGCATGAAATTTTTGCAATGCATATAATACAATCGAGTAAGTATTTTCGGTACTATCTTCATGGGCATAACTTGGGAACTATCTTTGGGTTGAGAGAATCATAAAGTTTTCCGTCGCATTAAAATAATTTGCTAAATACATTTGAAAAATCACAATAATTACTCTTTTTTTGTTTGTTCCTCAAGTGCCAGGAGGTTCACAAAATATATTTAACTTGTAGGTTTTAATTAATCTATAAATTTTGGATAGGGCAAATGATTCCCTTTGCCCCCGCCAGGTTACGCCTATGCTTACCTTCAAACATAGTGAACAGAAATTTTGAATATTATACCTCAAAACATATTATACTTCAGACTTTGTGCTAAATACATAAGCATTTTTAATAAGATTAACTTTTAATGCAAATTATTTTTTTATCACCCTGTCTCTGAACCGCCCATCTCAATTTTTCCATCAAACATTAGTACCCACTCTGAGCTACCTGTATATAAAATTTGGGGGAAATTGAAGGGGGGCATTGCACGAAATTCGCTCTTGAAGTTAGTCATTTATTTTTGTAAAAAAATACATGAAACTATACATAAAATACATGATTATTGATACACTGATCTGAAACCTTATTTAAATGGAAGCTTACACTATCCTGAGCAAAAGAAAAGGAACTTGAAGTTTCTACGGCAAACCTGAGAGAAGATACTATAATTTATAACCTAATGCGTGTCATTCATAGTGGAGCCGCTTGTGGCGTACACGGAGATTTTTAAAAACTCGTAATTTCTGAACCCCTTGACCAATCTCAAAAAAGTTGTCATTTTTGTAATCAGCATCAAAAGTTCTATAAGTATACCGAATTTCATCAAAATCGGAGATGGTGGGTGACATTTTCACAAAATTCTGGATGATTTGACATGGAATGACCCATATATTAATAATAATAGGCGGTTTAATAATAATTAGCTAATTTTATTCCAAATTTATTATTGTTAGTTTATAATTATTATTTTATAATAAAAACCATTAGCTTGATGATAATAATAATAATTATGTGCAACATCTTCGTTCTAAATATTTTTTTTTAGTAAATCAAATTTTGGATATTGATGTATTATTTATTTTCTATTTTCTAATTTTTAACATCAATTAAAACTTCCTGAAATTATTCTGTTTTGTATATAATATTACTCAATCATGACATTTGTATTACATGCTATTCGCGTTGGGAGTTTCAGTTTAATACTTAACCATCTCCGTTTACAAAATTTGCAAATTGAGCCACCTTACGCTATTGTCATTACAGTCATAATGTCCAGGTTTTGTAAAAATTAGAATTTTGGTCAAAGTTGAAAATTATCATAATAATAATAATTTTTATTATTTTATCAATGGCCTGATCCCCCCCCCCCATAAAAACTTCTGGCTACGCCCATGTTCTGAAACCGCTACCTCTTCAGAGCATGAATCTTTCGTCCGAATGCTGGCGATGAAAGAGATGGGTTTCGGGCGAAGGGGATGTTGTGTGCGGTTTCCATAAGGCATGATCGATCGCTGCTCTTGAGACCAACGTTGTCCGCGTAGTAAAAATCAATCAGCCGTAGTGAAAGGAGTCCGTTGGGCCCAATATTGGAGGAAGAGCTTCCTTAGGGAAACCCGATAGGTAGGAATTATTGCTTCATGTCAAGGCTCGAAACAACCCGTGTAGCGCATCTTATTGCTTTTTCACTGCAAAGTTCTGTGAGAAGGAAGGACGAAGGTAGAACTTTCGTGTGTGGTGACATGTCCTTCCCGGACGTATGAACACACTGTTGAAGTACACCATCCCACCTGACAGATATTAATCTTGTTGCTGGAAGTTAGGAATTAATGGAAGTGCATGAGAGAAAAATTGTGCTGTTATTGTGATTATTTTTTTTTTCGAGAGTTTCGTTATGATGTACAACTTTGGTTCTTTTTAAATTGCATAATCAAGATAAATAGATTCTGAATTAATATGTTAAAACGTAAGTTCTGTGATTTTGTTTCTATTTGCTGCAAATCTTAAAGTTTTCCCGTGCCCTGCGAGGTATCACGCGTATACCAATATACAGTGTCATGTTGCTCATTCTCAATTTGTATTGAGATAAATATATTCTTATGGCTATTAATATCCTATGGTTGAACCTGGCACGACCGTGTCAGTGGTGAATGCATTTTGACTTTCCAGAAACTGAATGTTGTAGAAGATTGATTGAGTTGGTGTTTCAAGTCCACTTTGTGCGCATAAGGCTAGTCAGGACTGGACCTACAGTTTAAATGTGGTATTCGAACCACTGTGCAATGTGCCTCCACCGGGTATCGAACCCGGGACGGGACCCCCTGATAATATTGTATAAGAATCGACATGCATGACTGTATAGAGTAGTTAGCATAGAAAAATCGCTTCTTATAAAATATTCATTTTCCATTCAAATTAGAATAAAATTTTCTGACTTACTCGTACATTTAATTGTTCCATAAAAAGTAAACGCCTGACTTCTTTAAAATACATATTTATGTTAGTCTCTTAAATCTCTCTTGTAGGCTTTTGGAGAAAACAAAAGCTTCAGCTAATCCAGAGTTGTTACAAAACACGCAAATTACCACAAACCACAAAGCATCAAAATGTGTTTTAAACAAGTCTGAACTCTTTGTTTTAAACGTTTTAAACATTTGCGAAAGAAAAAAGCCATGTGTTTTAAACGTTTAAAACAAATTGTTTAAAACACTTTTGTTTTAAACATGCCAACCCTGGCTTTCATCCATGCTTCTGGCATCAAGAGTGTCGCACGCTAACCGCAGAGTGTATTGAAGCATGACCAAAGTATCATGTTTATGCTAATGGCTGCAAACCACTTAAGAGAGACTGAACACTATTTGACAACGATGCACACATAATAACGTGACGCACAGGTGTAATCTTTTTACTTCGGGGTACACAGTCTGTTGATATGCACGCCGGATCTCAGATGTGTTTCATTTGAATTGAATTTGAACCGATTAGGGAAGGTATGTCTGTAACATATTTGCATTGTCTGCTCGTGGACCGATCATTTGCGATTTACGTGCTGCTAATTCAGGAATCCCGAAATAAAATGCGGATAAAATATTCAACACTTATATTTTGTCATTCCGTCTAAGTATGTGGTAGAAAGCCTCTTAAAGTGTAAAATCGTCATTACAGTAAGTGGAGCTTGTATTATGATGTGTGTGCGTTATTTTAGCCTAGAAGGCGTTAGAGAAGACGGGATGCAGTAATAGACGTACATCTATTATGTAAATGGAACACTGAAGCAAACCATTAGATTTGATGAAAATAATTCGAAATTAGAACAATGTGACGTAAACCGGATGTGGGGTTCCGAACTGTAAATAAGATGCAGTAAGTTATTATTGATAAGAAATTTTGATTTTCTAACATTCGCGTTTCCTACGGATTCATTCCTTGTGTGCATGATCATGGACGTCCTCAGATTCATAGGCGTAGCTACGGGGTGTGCCGGGTGTGCCTAGGCACACCCTAATGCGCTGCTTTATCAAAGAGAATTAAACACAGATATTTCAATAAGAGAGAAAATAAGCGGCAGTTTGTAAGAAGTTGAAAATGTCATTACTTGGTACAAACGTGTGCATTATCGCTAATCAAATGAGTGTCTGTAGTTTTTCGATTTTGTGATGTCATTGGAGAAGGAAGATATTTACTGCATTCTACTCTGTACTACAGCGCCTTTCTTCTATACCTGTCACAAGCTGCACGTGTGAGAGAGCTTTCTCCAAGCTTACCCAAGTTAAAACTAAATTAAGAGCAACTCGGAGGCAGGATAGATTGGAAGCCCTGCTCTTGCTATTTGTGGAACAGGAAAAAGCTTATCTATTGATGTAAATGAAGCTATTGATGAGTTTAAGAACATTGTACCTTTTGACAGACGTCTCTTGTTATAGATGACGTGTATTTTGATGTATTTGTTTGTAACATTTATGAACATTTTGTGTGTGTGTAATTTCTATGCAATTTGATTTTTTTCTACTACATATATTCAGAAATTTCCAACTCTGTCATTTAGTGAATTTATATTCCTTTACAAACATCAGTGCAGTTAAAGAGCCAAGTGATTGTGTTGCAAAATATGCTATTAAAAAGGTACAAGACCTCATTTTTTTCTTTCTTTGTGCACACCCAAATATAATGTTCTAGCTACGCCTGTGCTCAGATTTGTCCATGAAATGATAGGAGGGGACGGGGCAATGCATATTTTCAGCGAAGCAAGGGATTTTTTTGTTGCCTTAAAAGAATTACAGCTTGAGTTCGAAGTTGTCATTAGTGTTGCTCACGGGACGGGACATGTCCCGTCTCGTCTCGTGTCTCGTCTCGAAAACGAGACGAGACACGAGACGGGACAAGCCTTTGGAAATTCGAGACGGGACGAGACGGAATGCCTTTCTCGTCTCGTTTTCGAGACGAGACACGAGACGGGACGGGACGGCTTTTGAAAAGTCTCGTCTCGTCTCGAATGTCTCGAAAAAATAAAAGCAAAATTTTTAATCAGTTTCAAATACTTGTTTGCTTGGAATAAAGTATTTCAATTAGAAACGTTGATAAGCTTGTATTAAGTCAAAATAAGAAGACTATTCTAGAGAGAGGCATGAATGAATACCTAAACTTATTTCCTATACTCTTTCGAAACACAGCGTTACTCCCCATTTATTTCAAAAATTTATTCCAGGTTAATAACTTTATGTTACGATAGTACTCCAGATGCTAATACAATTCTGAATAACATCAAGTAAAAGAGCAGGTATAGAAGGTGGAAGGTGTAACGACCCTGCGTGGTCATCACATTTAGCTATCCTGCGTGATAGCCATATTCTTTAATATATAATTATTAATGCTTGAGAAATGCCCTGCGAGGCATTTGATTTATCTTTTATCTAAATTTGAGTGCATTGTTGTTAAGCATGAAGCATATATTGTTATGGCACACACGTTTTGGTTAAAGAAAGGATGCTAAATACCCTGCGTGGTTTACGCATTCAGTTATCTTTTGTGCAGTAATTGTTGTTTAATTTGTAACTTGCATTGTCGAATCTCTTTATCTTGGAATTTCTTTAATGTAACGTGTTCAGTTTAGCACACAAGTGTTAAGTTTATATCGCCACATGCTAGTGGTTTTTACAATGCTAAACTTGATATTTTATAACGCACGAGTTGCATCTCGTGAATTGAAAGGAGTTTGCAACGCTGCAGCCGGCTTAGTTCCGATCTTCTCCACCCGCCTCAGTGCTGCCACCAAACAGTATATAAACAAAGCAGCGAGGCCCGGAGCTCAGTCGACTGCCAGATGCCGACTGCGAAAGACCTGGTTCCCAGATCTAGTCTGGAAGTTTCCCCTACCAGGATCCAATAGCTTCCTTGAGAAGGAAGGAGGAGAAAAGAAAAGCAGTTTTCCTACCTACCTGGTCTGCCCCATAAGAGCTTGATGTGCTACCCTTGGGTCGTGGCGGCCCAAGCCCAAGTCTCCTGGGTGCTTCCAGACCTACCCTTTGTACCTTGCCGTCTCTTGCTACTGACTGGACATGCCAAGGGACCGAACCGTTCCCTTGTCGTAGCTCGATTGACTTTGCGGCGTCCTTTCACACCAACACCTTTGTGAAACCGCGGGCCCCTTGGCCCGTCCCTCGCTATTGACGCTTTCGCATGTTGTCCCCAGACGGCGTGGCACGTGACGGCTACCCAGGTTCCTATTGGTTACCTGTACTAGTTGGTTCCCCCCTAAATTAGATAAGAATACTAATACTGCCCAGGTACCTCACTGAGGAGGATTTAAGAGCGTATGTGCTAAACTGGTTATTTACATGCGTGTATAAATATAAATAAACTTTTACAAGTTGACCTTTGACCTTTCCATACTAAACCCCGCAAGCCCTGAGATACTTTGAGTCCATGTGTTCGGCTGGCTACAAGCTAGCATATATGGGTACACTTTTGCACCGCTCCGGGGTGTAGTGTGCAGTGCTCCGGCGCCCGGACGTTGCAAAGGAGGGGCCAAAAGATCGTGGAATGTCTGCGTCCGAGGTTTATCTTGTAAAAATAGTCTCACCTCTATAGGATGGAAAGATAAACGGACCGACGGATATGGTTTATTTTCATTATTTAATTTTTACATCAAACGGTGTACAGAATTGATTGTTATTAGGAAGTAGGAAAAGCATTGTGGGAAACATGGCAGTACAAATTGATAAGGAGTTGTTGGGAAAGTTATTAAGGAGTCCAAGATATTAGCAAGACTAAGAGAAGGAGATAATTAGGGACAAATAATCTTGCATTATTCCACTCCGAACAGCTGAGAGCTAAAGAGGAGGAGAAAATACGGGAAATTTGGAAAGAAGTAATTTGGTGATTTTAGTGTTTACAGGGAACCACGACAAGATTTTACCACATGATTATTTGCACGTGTTGCGAAATTATTAGAATGTTATGGAAATTTCGGATATGTCTTTGTTGAGAAAATTCTTGTTGTTTCCCTCAGGCATTCTGCAGGTGGTTGGATTCGATTTTTTTACGTCCGTTTGAAGATTATTTCCAATGTTTTTTTTATTTCTTTATTTCTTATTTAAAGATAATACTATTCCTTGGATTGTAATAACGAAATACTGAGGCAGATATAGAATAGATTTCAAATGAAGGAAGTGCACTAAGTTCTGTATAATCGTCGTAGAAGGAAACTTTGTTCTATGAGGGGACTCGCCGATGATACAGTGGTAGCATCGTCGCCTTGTAATCAAGGGGTCCCGGGTTCGATACCCGGTGAAGGCACATTCTGATTTGAACCCCACTTTAAACTGTGAGTCCAGTCCCGATTAACCTTTCTGTAAATCAGATGAAGGAATGTTGTAGCTGTTCTTTTTATTCTGTAAATTTAGCCTTCAAGTTTATGAGCAAAATACATGTAGTATCTACTGTCTACATTTTCACTCGTTATTAAACACATTTCACAAAGTAGTTTTTTTCGAACTTCAGAGAGAAGCTGACTGCAATGTCAGGGTGGCGGGAGCTTGTTTACGACCAGGGTGTATTCCGAGACTATTTTTCGCCGTTCCCCACTGACAAAGGTTTCGCTTTGAACAATGGACACCGTTGCTTCAGGGGGCAAACACCAAACATAGGGCGAGGTTGACCTGCAGTAGCGGGTACGTGCCATAAATCCAGGCCTAAAGTAGGATTGAAAGTTGATGCAAGGGAGGAGCAATAAAAATTCTGTAATTTGGTTTGCTTGCTGACAGGAAGTTGTGCAGGAAAAGCTGAAAAGGAAAATGGCAGATTTTGATTGAAAGAGGGACAGTGAACACAAGTTATTTGTATTAATCGCCGACACACAAGCTTCCATTTCGAAGGTGAGGCTATCAGCAGCGAAGTTATTAGAGGGTTGGAAGCAGTGACGACGCCAGAGGAGGCAGGGGGACGCCCCATGTCGGACACTTCGCCCCCCCCCTCCCCGGGCCCTCCAACTGAAGTTATTTAAATATAGAATAATAAGGAAGTTCATTTATAAGAGTATGACGATTTTCACCTTTTCAAAGTGGTGTATTCTGCATGATATCACTTTTCTGCTTATAATACCAACTTGATTAACAAATATTAATTTGCTTCGTCAAAGATTCGAGCGCCGACCTGGGCATAGGTGATTCTCATTCATTTATGTCCTGTAATAGCCGAGATTAACCTAAGTTTTAACCAGTCTTAAGAACTGGGAAAAAATGTTGAATCTGGATGATTTTAAAACATCACGAATATTTTCAGGACCACGAGACATCATCTGTAGTACGGGCAAATTATTCTAATCGTGGTCGTTAGTGACAACGCTAATAATAAAAGACATTCAAAGTTGATTCAAGATTTGGTTGGTTGGTTGATTTGGCGTTTGAAGTCCACTTTATGCACAGTAAGACTAATCTGGACTGGACTTATAGTTTTAAGTGCCTCCACTGCGTATCGAACCCAGGACCAAAGGTGATCGGAGAAAAACCAGACACTACATGTCAGTTGTTGTGGATTCATCGCGGTTTCTTACTATTCAGGGACTTGAATTTCGAGATGATGAGTCTGAGGAAATCTTAACAAAGGGAATTTCTTCGATACTCTTGAAGTTAATGAGGGGATATTATTTGGAAATGTATTGAACGTGAACCTTAAAATGCAAATTACACTTAAAATTCGATTCAAAACATATCGCGGGCAGGTAAAAGAACGCTTATTAGGATTTGCCACTCTTCAATCATTAGATGCAGGTTCGCTTTTTCTCGTACATATCAAAATCGAAGAACTTCTTCCCAAGAACTCCATAGGTGCCTGTAATTGGGTAGCACAGACATACGTTGGAGTGGTAGAGTAAGAGTAAGTATTGCCAAGGTCAGAATATTTCTTGAATTATGAGATAACTGTAACCTTTGTCTGATTTTTTTATCCTGTGATAACATTTCCCTGAAAGGTGAAACACAAATTTTGCCCAAAACTCTTCAGCGTTATGAAGATGGTTGTCCTTAAAATCTTTGAAAAGGCTTGCTCGAAACAGGATGCTGGATGCAAACTGCCTCATTTGGCTGTTCTTGCCATTGAGAAGAAATGTCAAGTCCTGGACGTACCAAAGGTGGGCAATGTGTTCTCCAAAGCACATAGAGCAGAATTCTCCTACAGGAGAATTGCACTTCACTAAGTGCCTCACATTGTTTCTAATACTTAAGAAGATTCATTTCTTCCAACGTCACGTTTATTTTGCAAGAAAATTAAACTCTTAGAAGCATTATTTTCATCATTTATATTATTATCTTATAACTTAAATATTTATATCAGTAGTTTCATCTCAAGAAAGACGATGAATTATAAAATTATGAATGTCTTTCAATACTGAAATAGGCCACTAGAGACAACGCAACTTGCCAATAAAAAAGAATTAATGTCTTTATTAAAATGAATCATGTGGAGATAAACTCGTAATCAATAAGTAAATTTAGGCAGTAAACGTCCACTCTAAATAAAAGACACACACAAAACACCATACATGAATATAATAATAATTATAATAATAATAATAATTATTATATAAGTATATATATGTGTAGTGTTTTCGGACGTTTTAATGTGACTGCCCCCTTACAATATTTTGTTGCCACCTTCCCCCCCCCCCCCCGTCACATTTCCCTGGCGCCGTCACTGGTTGGAAGTAAATTTATTAGGACGAGGAAAGTAACATTAGCTGTTCACAATGTTGCACCAAAGGACGTGATATGTGCTACTGTTTGTATAAATTATAGGAAATTTAAGCAAAAAATTATAATTGTTGAGACTTGAGAGTTGTTTCCTTCATTTGATCTTAGGAAGAGGTTTTCTGAGACAGAGTGGGATTATTTTACACATACATGGGAAAGGGTGGTTGTTTAAAGATAGAGACGTATTTTGCACATTTTTTAAAAGTTCAGATAAAACGAGAATTTAGCCTTACTGTTATGAAAAGAAATAACGCAGTACGGGGAAATAATTTCACATTTTCCGCACCTGGTGGGATGCAACACAAGAGTATTGCAGGAAGTCTATGAACGAGGATGAAAAAGGATATGTGAAATTTGACTTACCTGCGGGTGAATTAGTTTATTGTAATATTCTTAAAGTTGATATATATATATATATACAGGGTGTTTCTAAAGGTCGTTTACAACGCTTGGGAGGTGATTCCTCACACGAAAACAAGCAAAAAGTCTAAGTTCCATTTTTACGACTGAGGCTTCGTTTCCGAGATAGGAGCCTCGCAAAAGGTGACAAAGTGAACGTCACACCTGACTGGGACGAATACTATAACAGATAGAGAGGCGGTTCCAAGGGAATCATAAAGGAATCGTATGTGCTCAGTCCGGAAGTCACTATGAAAAGTTCACTGCACGCATGCGCAATGGAGTCCTCAAAGGAATTGGGGATTTCCAGCAAAAAGAATGCATGGAAAAGGTATGTAACGCAGCAAGAAGGACCGTGACAATGAGAAATGCGTTAAAGGCAACACACCCCGACCTCAAACATCAAAACATGAGCACGGAACACAAAATCCGAAAAGGTGAGCACGGTTGCATACCCCAGTTACACGCGAGGAATGAACGAATCATGTCATGTGGCATACGAGAGACACATTACTACACCAGGAGGAGGGAAAGAAAAACACAATATCAGATGATTACGACAACGTGTATTTTTACACGCGACAACTACGTAAGATCCTCCCCCCCCCCACAGACAACAAACAACAAATGCTACAATGTCTTACGCACAGACAGTGTGTGTCACTGTACAACAATTGAAGATGTCACTTTCACCACACAAAGGGGATGGGGAGCAATACCAAGAGTGTTCTCACTGGGATTTGCCGAGGGCGATAATCACGGACGGTTTTAAAAATGTCTGCCGTTCAAGTCTACGCAGAGATGACAGTGACGAATCAAGGATTGTCGACTACGAGCAAACAAGTCAGGTGTATCTGCTACCGTCGCGGCGGCGGCGTTGATGCGAGCAACGAGGTCCTCAGCTGATGTGACAGGTGTGTCTTATACGAGGGTTTTCATTTCTACCCAGAAGAAAAAATCGAGAGGGTTGAGATCTGGCGCCCTCGGTGGCCAAAGCACAGGCTCATCCCTACCAATGAACCTATTGCGAAACTCGTCATGCAGAAAATGTCGTACATTACGATCGAAATGAGCTGGTGCCCTATCGTGTTGGTGCCACATTTCTTGCCGCAGTGTCAAAGGTACGGTCTCCAACAGTTCAGGCAGAACCTCACTAAGAAATGAATGATACGTGCGACCATTCAGGCGAACAGGGAGAATGTATGATCCAATTAAATGATCATGTACTATCTCGCACCACACATTCACTGAAAACCTGTGATGTTGATGGGCCACAAAAAGTGTATGTGGGTTGTGAAAGTCCCACACATGACTGTTTCAACTATTGAAGACATCCATCCTGGTGAAAATGGCTTCATTTGTCCACAATACCTTTGCCCCGAAGTGAGGGTTTGTGTCCAGCTGATGCAACAACCATTGGCAAAACTCCATACGAGGGCAAAAGTCACGAGGTAACAGTTCTTTACTTTCTGCAGTTTAAACGGGTGCATTCCTTCCTCTGATAACACTCGCCAAACATTCACATGAGACGTGTTTCGTGCCCGAGCGAGCACTCGCGTACTGGTGCCAGGATGTTCTGCGACCCCTGTTAACACATCTTCTCCAAACTGATGTGTGCGTACACTTCGGGGTCTTCCAACTTCTTGCCGCGGTGGAAACACTGACCCTGTTTCACGCAGTCGACTGTCCACTACCTGAAAGAAGGCGTGAGACGGTATACGTCTATTTGGAAAGACGCCATAAAGACGCCTTGCCTCATGGCTATTACCACGTTCCTCCCCATACATGAGATGCATGTCTGCTAGATGCTGGGTCGTATACGCAGCCATCTGTGTAATAGGGAGCTGGAACTGCAAAGTATCGTTTTTTGTTTAACACTGGCACACTGCACAAATTGGCCGTATCACCGTACGAACACCACAGACCAATTGTTGTGATATTTGACTTGCCCACTCCACCACGTCAACTTCTTCCAATACAACATACTACAGTAGTACTCTTCAATGCGTATGGCAACCTAGAGCGAACTGCTGATCATATCCCAGCACTTGCAACACGACTGGAAAGACTGCCGGAGAGAACCAACCCTTCGAGCTCCTCTCGCGGGTACAGCAGTCATGAAGGTCAAACGTAGACTACGAGAGCCAGACTTGCCTGCGCAACGCTTTCAAAACTGGTCTCTTTTACGTCACAGTGATCGCTTCCGAACACTCTTGGTATTGATCCCCACCCCCTATGTGTGGTGAAAGTGACATCTTCAGTTGGTGTACAGTGACACGCACGGTCTGTGTGTAAGATATTGTAGCATTTGTTGTTTGTTGTGTGTGTGTGTGTGTGGGGGGGCATTACGTAGATGTCGCGTGTAAAAATACACGTTGTCGCCATCATCTAATATTGTGTTTTTCTTTCCCTCCTCCTGGTGTAGTAATGTGTCTCTCGTATGCCACATGACATGATTCGTTCATTCCTCGCGTGTAACTGGGGTATGCAACCGTGCTCACCTTTTCGGATTTTGTGTTCCGTGCTCATGTTTTGATGTTTGAGGTCGGGATGTGTTGTCTTTAACGCATTTCTCATTGTCACGGTCCTTCTTGCTGCGTTACATACCCTTTCCATGCATTGTTCTTGCTGGAAATCCCCAATTCCTTTGAGGACTCCATTGCGCATGCGTGCAGTGAACTTATCATAGTGACTTCCGGACTGAGCACATACGATTCCTTTATGATTCCCTTGGAACCGCCTCTCTATATGTGATAGTATTTGTCCCAGTTAGGTGTGACGTTCACTTTGTCACCTTTTGCGAGGCTCCTATCTCGGAAACGAAGCCTCAGTCGTAAAAATGGAACTTAGACTTTTTGCTTGTTTTCGTGTGAGGAATCACCTCCCAAGCGTTGTAAACGACCTTTAGAAACACCCTGTATATATATATATATATATATATATATATATATATATAATATATATTTTGTAAGTCCACTTGATTCGCAAATAGGCTAAATCGCGAGCCGACCTACAGTTTAAAGTGCGATCCGATCCACCTTGTGCCTCCATTGAGTATCGACGCGAGGACCCTTCATTACAAGACCCCGACGTTATTACTACGCCATCAGGGAGGCACCCAATTTACACAAATATGTTGATTCCAATAACACGTTATATGCATAATCTGATAATGATGCACTTTGGGTGCATCTAAACATATTTTTTTCAACTATAGCATGTCTAAAAGAATCATTGAAGTTGGGATTTTTATAACTTCAGGAGGCACGGCTCTGTAAACGTGCGATATAAACTTCATGCAGGTTTGCCTTCCATGCGTGGTGGTTTTGTCACGTTTCTTCGCTTCGTAAAACATACACTTTTGCAGGAAAGGCTTCTTGCATCCTCCTGGGGCCTTGCTCTAGCTAAACAAAAAATATATTTGTTTAGCATAATCGAGGGTTACATATTCCTGCCGAACTTACTAGAAAACAAGGATTCTATTGGGATCATACTGCTTTGAATGACAGTATCAATGAAGTTTTATGTACGCTACTACTAATGAGCACAAAATATTAATCAGGAACTTTATTTTTCGTCAACTGGATGTAACATCTTTTTTTGTTATTCAGCAAATATTCAATTCATCACCTTTTTTGACATTAATTTTCTTGCCAGGACAGCTGTTTTTATGCAGATTTTGACGATCTTAACTACACGTAAGCTACATATTAGCTAATATTCGTGCTGTTATATTACTATTCTTCTACCATCTTTGTAACATGTCATGCAATAACAATAATAGAATTGATTAATTTACATATTCAAGTGAATAGACATATGAATTATATTAATGCATTAATTTAAACATTTGCTTAATTGTTGTCGTTAATGTTATTATTATCATTTTTTCTGAAACACTTGGCTCAGACACCCTCCCCCGACATATATTTCTAGATGCGTGCCTGCTAGGGTTACCAGATCGCTGTAAGGGAAATGTAGGACATGCTGTCCCAAAATGTAGGACATTAAGTCAAAATGTAGGACGCAACACATTCTCAATAAATAATACATATTTCTGTAGAACACGTTAGGAAGTAGTTGAAAAGTGACACTTTTCAGTTTTTAAAAAATTATTTCACAACGAATGTTTAAATGCAAAATTTCAAAACTTGCAATCATACTAATCAATGCACCTCTTACTACTTGATTTAAGTGGTACTTCTCAGAGGAAACAATTTTTATCAAACTCTTTGAAATTATAGGGACCAATACCAAACATTTTACAGACTTTTTGAAAAAATAATTCTCTCGTGAGTCTGTTGTGCTGATGGTAATGAAAGTACTCTCTCAACATTTCAATTATGACCTGTTATGGCAAACAAATATTCAGCAGTTACCGTAATTTAAAATGGTTTCATCTTGGGTAGTTTTTAGTTCAATAACAAGGTGTCTACCAAAATAATACATCCAGAAATCTTGACTTTTCTGGACTTTTCTAGATCTTACTTAGGTAAAGTTGGAAATTAGTAATTAAGAAAATAAATATTTATTTAATGAAAATCCCTACCAAAGGGCCAGTTAAGATGAAAACTGAAGCTGAATTTAAGAAGAGAATTACATCTGCTATTTCGTATTAATGCACCCTGAACTGTGTTTGGCAGACAAGCGAGGCTTTGGAGTCTGGACTCAGCCAGTATAATCTTATGTGGGGTTTGTGTCTGTTCTTCCTATATGTTTATGACTATCCATTCATCCATCTTATCTTATTATTCATCATCATCTTCGCGATTAGCCAATGGGACAGAAAAAAGTTAAGTAAAATAAAGTGAATCAACCAATCAATAGCAAAATTCTTGACCACAAGAATGATTTGTTGCCTTTTTATTGATTTCTTGACCTACTTGTTGATTTCTTTACTTTTTCTTGACTTCCATGACTTTCTTGACTGGCAGACACCTTGAATAACTTTGTTCTCTATACTCCTGCTTTACAATCAAATTATATTGAATATTGAATAAGAATGGGCAACACCTTGTTCCATGAGTATAGCCTAAACCCTAAGGCAAGAAATTCTGTTCAGGCATTGAACAGTGACGTTATCAGAAAGTGGTCCCAAGACTTTGTTCATTAATTGCTTCCATTTTCCCGTTTGTTTAATAGCAGGATAAACTTTATTCTTTTTGTGCAATGACTGAATCAAAATAAATTTCACTATTGAGTTTGGAAGCGCAGTCCATAGACTTGTAATTTGCATGACTTTTTTCTGTTGCGTATTTTCCTAATTAATATTATGTGACGCTCAAAATGTAGGACATTTATGATATTTTTCAAATTCCTCCCGGACGCCGGACATAAAGCTAAAATGTAGGACATGTCCGGGAAAATCCGGACGTCTGGTAACCCTAGTGCCTGCCGAAGGATAAATTAGATCAAGTGGTGGTGGTACCGGACTTAGAGGCTAAAGGGAAAACAAAGAAGTATGTGTGTCATAAGCTGGGCATAAGAAACAGCACAATATCACAAATAAACACTTTTTGAAACTTATGTCATAGAAGATGTTTAACAATATTAAGAACAATAAATGCTTTCTATTTGTAATATACTAAATATTGAAATTTTAAGTAGTCTTTTGTGTTCGTACTACACATTTAAAAACTTTTTTGTTGCTCCCCAGCGCCAAGCTTAGAATTTAAAGAAAAAATGTACATTTTCATAGTGCACGGAAGTTCGACATTCAGAAAGAAAGAAGGTCTATTGGAAAACATTTCAAGACTTCCAAAAGGTATAGCAGTAATGAAAAAGAGCACTCACTTATACCGTGTTTGTTACAACCTGTCCGGCTTCCCGCGGTAGCTGATCGCTGGCTTTTCTAGCATAAACCAAGCGGTGTTGCTGCTGAAGACCGCCTGAACTCCGTGCTGGGGAAAGCCAAAGCCAGGCAGCAAATTAAAATACGCAACGTGTCAACAACGTCTACGTTAGCTCTTCTCTTCTGGCTTCCATTCGCGCCTCGCTGCCCAGCAGACGACTTTTTTCTCGTTTCTCATTGGCATCAAAACTGTCGAGCGATCGCTAGCGCGGGAAACGGGACAGGTTCTAACAAACTTGGTACAAATGTACGACGGATAGACAGTTGTATGAAGCGAGTAAAACCACAAAGTAGAGTTCATAAGATACCTAGCAATCAGTGACCAACAAACTGCATTTTTAATATTAATGTCCTCATGATTAACGAACCTTATTTATTCTCACCACGCAATGGGTAAAATATTTGGAGCTTTATCCCACTTTCCGGAAAAATATTTCGTGTTTCTGCTACTTTTGACTTTTGTTGGCATGATATCCCGGATCACTTTTACGAGACGAGACGAGACAAAACGAGACGGGACGAGACGAGACGAGACAGAACCCTTCGAGACGGGACACGAGACGGGACAAACGAATATTTTCGAGACGAGACAGCATTTTCACGAGACGGGACGGGACAGACCAAAGTCTCGTCTCGTCTCGTGGACAACACTAGTTGTCATTTCCGTGCATCGACCTGTACAAGTCTTTAACTTTACTAGAGACTTCTCCAACGCTGCTTTGACGAGTCAACATACAATCGAGGAACAAGGTAGCCCACGCACTCAGTCAGGGACCTACAGGGAGCAGCATGTAAGCTACATTGAAGGAGATTCAAACGTAAATTTGCTTACTTCAACTGTCAACCTCAAAATTCTATGACGTTGTGGAGCCTGGGCCACCCACATCACTAGACGAGGTGTTGCCTCGGCTATCGATAAATAATCTTCAGGCTCTCTGTTTATGTCACACCTTACCCTAGAACCACACATATTGACGCCTTCTCCAAACACACCCTGTGTTCAGGGACTGCGGACTACTAGATATAATCTTACTCTGAAACGTAGGTACATATAGAAAGTAAATTCAACACGAATTTAGACACCACTAATAAGTTACAAAGAGAAATTGTACACTCACCGGCAATAACAATTGGACAGCTAGATCCTGAAATACCGTGTGGCCAGAATTAAAGTTACCCAACTCAGAGCCCTCTGTAGCCTGTTTGAGGCATCGTAGAATTCTGAAATTTGGTGAATCCACTATGCAGACCATGGGGAAGAGGATGGCGATAAAAAATAGTTGTTTTCCGCCACCAGGTTGAAATTTGGCGCTGTACTTCCATGATGGGTTGTAATAATGACGTAAACTGCTCCAATAGGTTCTGGATTTCCCTTTACCTTGCAAACTTGCAATAAACGATATATTATTTTCTCGCAACTTCCAGCCACTAACAAATGTGTTTCTAATTAATAACTCAGCTAAATCACTTAACGTGATTATTTGTACAACCCATCATGGAAGTACAGCGCCTGGTGGCGGAAAATTGAACTATTTTTTTCTATCGCCATCCTCTTCCCCATGGTCTGCATAGTGGATTCGCCAAATTTCAGAATTCTACGAGTCCTCAAACAGGCTACAGAGGGCTCTGAGTTGGGTAACTTTAATTCTGGTCACCCTGTATTTCAGGATCTAGGTGTCCCATTTTTATTGCCGGCGAGTGTACGAGTGTTACTTGCAATTTTCAACCCCTTATAAGAATTGACGCCAAATTAGTATGTGGACGGGAGAAATAGTTTTTCCGAAGGATAATATTCGCGATTACATTTTATGTTGATTTGATAAGAGGAGTGCGTTCGGAAGTGTAAAGCTCACAAGGCTCCATAGAAATGTCATAAACCGAGCACGTTTTATAACATGTTAACATTTATTATTGCGTCGCTTCGTTATTATGATGTTCCGAGGAGAGCAGAGCAGCTTTCAGATGCACTCTGTGTGAAATGCTCTTTCAGAGTTGTTGCATTCTCGGGAAGGCGGAGAGGCTGTTGTGCGATCAATCCCAGGAGATGCTGTTTGCTTTGCACCCGCAGGCGGTTCCATTCTGAACCCAGCTTCTCCATTTGTTGAGTGAGGTTTTCCATCTCTGGAAAATAGCATCCTTTCCCTTCCCCCCCTTTTTTCATTGTAGATTCCCACCATTCTCCTCCCCATCTATTCGTCTGCCGATGTACATGATTTCATGACACTGGCGTATTTCCATTGCTCACGTGAAAGGAAAATGATGGAGCTCCTTTTCTGTATACTCTGTCCCGACTATCTCTAGAGCAAGGTCGCTTATAGTGGCAGAGGAGGAGGGGAACTCGAGTGGGCAGAGCGAAGAGTACACGCTGTTCAAAGGCAGTGTTGCCACAATCTGTAAGTACAATTTCCCTTTGCAAGGGGTAAAATTTCCCTTTCTCGCCCATTTTTTTTCCCATCATCTAAAGAATTAATAATAATAATTATTATTATTATCGTTGACCCATGTTTGTATGTATGTATGTATGTATAGAATGTTAAACAATTTAACTTTTATATGCTACGACGCCAGTAGTCCAGGTTCGAATCCCGGCCTGGGCATGGCTGTTTGTGAGTGTCCATTCATAAATTTCATCTTTGCAATTAGCCAAAAGGGGCAGAAAAGTGAAGTAAAATAAACCAAATCAATAACTTTAAATGTTTTATTTTGGAAGATTTAGATTTTATTGCTAAACCAAGTGAAACGGTAGCCAGATGTGGACCAACCCAAATTCCACCCTTTCTTTCAGAACAAAGTATACGACAATTTTTTTTTTAAAAAAAGTTCTCTTTTTCAGATCTGGAATCTCTTATAATGTTTAATGTAGCCTAATTAATGTTGAGTCTGTCTTAAAATTTCCCTGAAAATTCGCTATTTTTCATAGAATTTCCCTTTTCCCTTAAAATTAGCTCCAAATTTCCCTTCAAAAAGGGAAATTTCCCTAAATGTGGCAACACTGCTCGAAGGCTGGCAACAGCTGTCGCCCCCCCCCCCCTCCACGTAATCTCGTTCCCTCTCACGTGTTCATTGGTGGAGCCGTCTCGCGTCACTACTTGCGCAGAGACGACTTGTTTTCGTTCGTTTGCACCGGAGGGGTTTTCGAGTCGGTAGGTCGTCTGGCTTCAACGCAGGGCATCCAGGTTAGATTCTCAGGTGGGAGTTTTTCCGACGATGTTCCTCTAGGAGCTTTCTAATCAATATTTACCCTGGGGGCGGCTGGAGCGTGGTGCTAATCACACCACGTGGCCGACATCGAGAATGATGGTACAACGTAGTGAGGGAAAACATTTTTAACACTATTCTCTTGCTTGCACAGTTATTCTTATTCCATTGGCGCTTCTTACACTTTGTTGTATAAATAACATTTTACACTTCTATTAGAAGCGCAGCAATGCTACCCAACGAATTAAGAAAATATTCTGCATCTGGCCTAAGGATAGGTGTCTAATAATTCTGGAGAATTGAATTCAAGTAAGAATCAGAACAGACAACGTATATGATAAGTCCGAATATACAGGGTGTGGCAGAAGTATCGTCATTTTACAATTGCTTGTAATCTTTACTTAATCTTGCGTGATAATTACATGTGTTTAAGTGCAGTTATACAGTCACGCACCCTACCAACTACAACCAAGCAAGCTTTGCGACATAATTCTTGGTTACGTTAGACATTTCGTTAGGTCAGGCGATGAAGGTGGCCACTCAACTATATGGGCCATTTTACCCCACGGAATCTTGGAAACAAATATTCAATACGTCAGTTGCAATTAAAATGTCTTTACATTGTTCACTTTATAATTCACTGGTAAGAAAAGAGCATTACTTATGCAACACCCTGTAGTATGAATGCAATTGAGACTTCGAACGAGTTATCGGGACATGTTAATTAAAATGAGCAGGTGCTCATGGACACTCACCCCCAGGATAGCAGAGTAGGCGCTCAAGAGATGATCACTTCCTCCAACATACGGTTTCCAATTTAGCGAATCCTCATAGATGTAAATACTTTTTTATGACCTGGTGATGAAGGTTGTTTGATTAAATCACTGATTTAAACGAATTTAAAGAAATAATTCATTGAATCATGTACGTAAGTATTTGTAGACACCAGAATCACTTTTGGTGGAAGTACATTAATCTTTAAATCATTCACTGATGTTTAATAGGCTTTTAGATAATACAAAATTTTCAAACGAAAAGTATGAGAACAAAATATATGTACTAAATGGCTGAAACTCATACGAGAGATAAATGTAATACGTAAGCTTTAAAACTCAATAATTTTCGTAGGTAAAAATAACAAATATTTTGTGCAGAACAATATACAAAATACTAATGTTAAATTGTAAATAGTGTTATTATCATTAAACTCTAAATATGGCAGCTGATAATATTTTGCAAACTATGATAAAAGAAATCGCCAGAATTCAGCTACATCTACTATAAAACATTTTAACTTACAGTACATACAAAATTTTAAAAATTTTACTGGAAGAAAAGTTTCTGAACTTAGTATGTAGTTTCAAACTTTTGCGAATCAGGTATCAGAAACAGACTCGTATTTTTAAAAATTAGCTGTTAAAACATTTTACAATGCTGTTTACGAGAGAGCACGTTTTTTTTATATATAAAAAAATATTTCTGTGAGTAATGTGTTGAAAAACATACAAGCAATTTTATGCACGTTTCTTTAAAAGAAAAATCACAAACTGTGATTTAAATGAAAAATCATCATAAAAATCGTGATTTTTTTTATCCACACTGCTGGTGATACACATATGAGAATGTTCAGAAGCGCAAACTTCAAGTAATTGTTGGGAGGGGAAATACATAAACGCTATTTTATACATACATACATACATATACATGCCTTCTTGAGGGATTTGGGGGAGGGTAGAAGAAGGTGTCTTACCATCTCCCTCCCCCCAGAAATTCGGCGACTCTAGTTCGCCTTTGAATTCTCTGTATGCTGTGAAAGTTTTTCTGTGGAGCATAGCGACATATATGCGCGTCAAAAGTTTTTGTTTTGAAGCTTTTCCACTTCGCACCACAGAATAATTTGGTGGTGAAACCTGCTTTCTTGACACTTTTAATTTCCTCCAAAGAGTAGTAACATCAGTAGGACGCATTGATTCTTGTATTTCTTATCGTTTTGTTGTTCTGTTTATGCCGATACCTTTGAGCACGGTATCAGATGACGATGACAACCATTGTTTCCTTTTCGTTTGTGAATCCCGTCTTCGTTTGTTCCTCTTCCAGTTCCTATCGAATGGCGGAATGATAGAGATTTTTGCTATAGAATTGAAAGTAGTATTGTGTGGAAACGGAAGAAAAGATTTGGTTGCCAGGCAACGCTCGGGAGTTCTTTGTTCTTCCAAAGTTTCTCCCCGCAGTGCATCTCCCTGCTGATGCGAAATGGGGAGATGTTTTCTCCACGACAATCAGTTAGAGCGGCAACGAGAAGAGCATAATGGGATTTCCCGGCGGAAAGCGACTTGTAGTTTTGTTGTAGTTCACGTAGATCTCTGGCAGAACCAAAGGGAACTTTCCAAAAGAAGGGTGGAGACAGATTTCAGTTGCAGCAAGGTCTCAGGATTGCTTTGTCTCGTCTTGAATTGTGAACACCCCCTCTCGGCCTCGAAGGGCAAATATCGGTCTCGTCTCGAGGTGCAAGACACCCACATCACCCAAGCCACGTCACTTGCACGTAGTGCAACGTAGTACACCCTGCACCGCATTTTGCAGACTAAGGAACTCACGGCCAGTGTAATCCTTATGGAAGTTGTGTTGCGGTCTGTCCATAAGCGTTTGTGATTGTCACATCATCTATTTCATCATCTTACAGGGTGTGCACCAGTCAATAAAGGTCAAGAAATCAACAGGTATGTGAAGAAAGTCAATAAATTATGCTTGTAGTCAAGATTTATATATATATATATAAACACACACACACACAGTACAGGGTAAGTGAAAATGATGGACCCGATTTCAGACATTTATTCTGTGAAATATAATAAACAAATTTTATTGTGAGACATGTGCTAAGAAAGGTTAACTGAGAAAGTTTTTTCAAACAAATCACAAGTGTTGTATGTGAGCACCTCGCGTAACATGGCACACATCAAGCCGATAGTCTATCTCCTGCCAAACCTTGTGTAGCATGTTGCGGTCAATATCAGCAATGGCTGCTGTGATGCGAGCACACAGGTCATCCAATGTTGTTGGAAGTGGTGGTACGTAAACATGATCCTTGACAAAACCCCACATGAAGAAATCACATGGTTTCAAGTCGGGGGAACGAGATGGCCAATGAAGGAGAGGTCGATCCTCCGGAGATGCACGGCCTATCCAACGTTGTTCCAATGCCCCATTGAGATGGTCCCGAACGCTTCCATGGTAATGCGCAGGGGCACCATCCAATTGGAGAATGAAATCTGCGCTATCCTTTGCAAGCTGTGGAAGGAGCCATAGTTGCAGCATATCAAGGAAAACAAGTCCTGTCACAGTACGTTCATGGAAGAAAAAGGGCCCATAAATCTTTTCATGGGAAATGGCGCAAAAGGCATTCACTTTGGGAGAATCGCGTTCATGTTCCACAAATTCATGGGGGTTAGCAGTTCCCCAAATCCTTACGTTGTGTCTATTCACTTTCTCTGAAAGGTGAAAAGTTGCTTCATCACTGTAAATTAACCTCTCGGAGAACCCATCCGTTTCCATTAATGCGAGGAAATCAGCACAGAAGGATGTGCGCAAAGCATAATCAGCGTCTTTTAAGGCTTGAACTAGTTACAAGCGGTAGGGTTTCATTTGTAAATGTTTCCGCAGAACCCACCAGACAGTTTTTTGTGGAAGTTGAAGTTCTCTCGCTGCCCGGTAGGTGGACTTCTGTGGACTCCGCACAAAACATGTGCGCACCCGTTCCACTGTCTCTACCCCAGTCAACGGACGGCCAGTCGATTTTTGTTTACAAATGCAGTCCGAATCTCTGAAATGTTCATACCACTTACGAATGGCCTTCCCCGTAGGTGGTTCTCTCCGATATTTGGTACGGAAATGCCGTTGCACACTAATCACAGACTTGTTCACGTGATAATCAAGTACGCAGAAAGATCTCTGTTCTCCAGTCAATGTCATTTTCCTGCTCGCTGCTGACTCCTAGCGGTAGAAAGTGGAAAGACTACATGGAAACTAAACTTTGAAAGTTAACCTTTCGAAGCGCATGTCTCACAATAACATATGTTTATTAGATTTCACAGAACAAATTTTTGTAATCGGGTCCATCTTTTTGACTTACCCTGTATAGTGAATTTACAATATTATATACCTGCACTGGGATTTGATAAAATTGAATATTTTGGAAATCTAAAATTCTATAGTCGACGCGTTGGCTACGTTAACGACCGGCTGGCTTTGAAGTCCACGGAGCGCGCCCACCAGCTGCAACAATCACATTCAACGCACAGTGTTGCCACACATCTACTCTACGCCACCTTGTCCCTCCGCGCACAAGCACCTTCCCACAGTCTCCACATTGAAGTTGCAAAGTACGGCAACAGCGCAGTCATGTGACTGAGACTCCACGTGGAGTAGACGAGCAGAATGACAGCTGCGCCTATTGGCTGAAGATTGAGTGTGATTGGACGAAAACAACTCACCCGCTATTTATCCCCACCCACGTTCGTGGTGGCGGCTTTCTTAAGTTCTTCGACGTTAACAAAGTAAACGGGTGGACGTTATCGAGTTATGGTGTTTTTTTCACTTGTTTCTTAAGAATTACATTCTTGTATGCGTGAAGTTTTGTAAAAATATTAAAGTAATGTGGCCATTCTCCATCCAGGATGAAGTCTGGAGCATTACTTTTTACATGTATTAATAATTAAAACAAGTCTAAATCTCTTGTTAAAGAACAGCTTCAGTTTTCATCTTTACTGGCCTTGTGGTAGGGGATTTTCATTAAATAGAAATATATATTTTCTTAATTCCCAACTATACCAATGTAGGGCGATTAAATAAATATTAAGAAAGAGGAGAGAAAGGTCAAGAATTTTGGATTTGTTATTCATCCTCGTCTTCGCAATTATGCCAAAGCGGAGAAACGCAAAATAAAATGATTCATTCATTCGTCTCGAGTCCTGAAATACAGGGCTATTCAAAAAGAACGGACAGATTAGAAACATTGAAGTCAAATGAGCACAGTGTGTGATGCGACAAACATCGGCAATCCATTTCGTTCCGCACGTGCTTCAATTGGTCCACAACGCCTGGAAGGTGCGGCGACCTGAACGTCTCATTTTCACTTCTCAGATGCAACAATGTTCCACAAATTTGCTGCGCCACACGTAAATGTGATCGTTGAACCGAACTCTGACTTTTTTCTGGGGAGTCGCTATGTGGCTTGCACCACCTCCAGAGCTACCGTGCGGGGTCCAACGGAACTTCTACGCGAGTTTTTAAAACTGATTCTTACACTCTCCCGTGACCCACAGGTAACCCTATGTTTTTGTATCTTACCGTGCTACCACAATAAAGATTTGTAATCTTTTCCTTCTTTTTGAATAACCCTGCATATAAACAATATGTACTGTACAGTGTGTTCCTGCTAGAATAACATCGGGCTAACCTTAATAAATCGAATTAATTAATGACATCGGTCAAGAGCGGCCATGCAAGTTGACGTGCTGTGACTGTTGAAAAGGATGGAAGACGTTCTGCGACAAATATTCATGCAGAGAAGAAACTCCAGTATTTTAAGAAAATCATATTTACTTCTTTATTTTTTAATGTTCCAATCAGTTCCAGTGAATATTTTGGAGCTTAATCCAGATCACTGTAGGCGTATGTTTATATTCGTCACTTAAATCCAAGTTACTGACAAAACAAGTTGTATGACACAACGTGTCTCTAAAGTTCTACCTAATTTGAAGTATGTAATGTGACACATGTGTCCGCACACCCATGAATCAAATCAAAGAAGTCTGCTGCAGCCCAATGCCCCCCCACACGATCCCCACTATACCTGCCGCAAAATTAGTTTGGTATTGAGAGCTGAAGGAACACGCGTCACGGTGTTGCCATATCATGCGGTACAGTACGCACTGCAGCCGTCTGACGCTGTGTCGAGGAAAACGTGTTATGAAAAGGAACAACAATGATGAAATGTGTTATTGTTTTTCAAGGAAAATGGAATAACAATGATGACAACAATGATGAATGTGTTATTGTTTTTTTTTTCTATTCATTTTTATCTCCCTTACAACATGAACGAATTAACGAAACGAGCATTGTTTACAGGTTACTTTTTCAATCCATTCTGTATATACACTTTCAATAATCATTTCTTTCCGAAGTCGCCGTTAAAGTCTGCCCGTCTTTCAATTATACCGCAACTGAAGTGCACAAAGTCCAGTTGGTGGGGCGTCTGACTTTCGCGCGTGAGACCCGCGGTGGTTTGTGGAACTTTTTCAAATATCCCGAGCGGCTCCGGGGTCGACTCAGCCCAAGTGAGTACCTCGGGCAAACCTGTGGTAAAGGCGGTTGGTGAACCACATCACCTCCATAATATGGCCTAGGTCGAGAATGTGTGGCGATTTACCTCCACATCCCCATATGCCTCCAAATTTTACTTTATTTTGCATCCATTATTATTATTATTATTATTATTATTATTTTGTATGAGAATCCAAGATATTTTATGACTAAAGATGTTTCCCCACCTTGAAAAAATGCCGAATCTTTCAACGAAACGCGCAGTTTCCCAACAGTGGGATGATCTTTCCTCCTATAATAAGAGTAAATATGGCGACGAATAGCATCTTGCTGAAAGGTATCTAAATTTGTCACCCGTTTACTGATATTCCTCTTCTTTCCTGGGGTTTCCAATTTTGAAGCCTCGCATTTATTTATTTATTTATTTATTTCTATCACATTATATTTTTTCCCCCTATGGTAACAATAGTGTTCTTAGACACGCCGAAAGCAGCAGCAGTCCTGTCCAGAACTTTGTTTACAGAAATGATTGGACCCCCATTGTTTTTCTCTTGCTCAAATTATTTGCGTTCAGAACAAACCAACTCCCGCGTTTGGCCTTTGAGAGGAATTCCTTTTTCTTTTAGTGCATGGCCTCTTTGGTACATTGTCATCTCGAGTATTGCCTCCTGTGCTTGACATTTTTCACACAAGCACACGACACACTCAAGCAGAACACAGAAAATTATGTACAAAAAGTAACACTAAAACAACACGCTCTATACAACAAAGAATACTCTAAATGCAATAAACACTAAACAAACGGACTGGTTAAAATATCACAGTAACGCAACGCAACAAACAAACAACACGTCCTCTCCCAACAACATGAAATCTGATCGCAGGAAGAATCGCCCTATAAGCGGCAACACCGAGAAAAACGTTTTCTGTTGCTAGGTAACCAGGGCCTGGGTGAAGCACTGGGAAGATTTTGATTGGCTCGCATGCCAGCAACCCACCCTCCCGCAGTGACGTAGACCCGATTTCAACACGTGGTTCGCAAGTGTCAATACCAAACTAATTTTGCGGCAGGTATAAGAGAAAGAGGGAGAGAGAGAAAGAGAAGGGGGTAATCTCAAGACGTGCACGTATTAAGTCGTCTGCTGTTAACCTGAAACGATAACATACAGAGCATTCCCTGACATTGGCTACGAGACTCGGCGGAAAGCGGCCCGGCATCAGCGCTTGTCTTTCCCGGTGAACGGGTCCGCGACAGTCGCTTTAAACCTCGTAAAAAAGTTTAGAGTAACAGGGTCAGTTCTGAATAAAAGTGGAAAGAAAAATGGGGAAATAAAGTATACAAAGACAATCCGCACACCATCCGTGAGTTAAAAGAGAGTATTGTACGAAAAATCGGGAGAATTACAGTAGACGAACTTGCACGTGTAAATGCCAATTTCCTTCGGAGATGCCAGGAATGTGTTGCAGCAGAGGGACATCATTTTCAACACCTTCTGTAGTCAAGGTTAGTACACAATATGAAAAGTGTAATTTTAATAGCAGACTCTAGCGACTGTCGCTGACGCGTTCACCGGGAAAGAGAAGCGCTGACGCGGGCAGCTTGCCGCCGAGTCTCGTAGCGAATGTCAGGGAATGCTCTGTAGGTCCCATTATGTCATTGACCTTATGTTCATGAACCTCAGATTTGATGAATCCCCACGCGAAGAAGTCCGAAGGGGTTTAGGTCGGGTGACCGGGGTTCCTTATTCTTAATAACGCCCTACCTTCATTTCACCAAGAAGGATGATGTTCACATTCTCGATCAAAGAACTAAGTGCGAACGTTTTCATTGAAATACCATAAGTATTTAGGGGCACCGTGTATTCAACGGAGTGATTCGTGCGAATATATTATTAGTGTAACCTCCATCTGCGAACGAATTTTAAAGCCATCCAGTGTTCCAGATTGTATGTCGCTTCATTGACACTTATTCATTTCGCGCACGTCATCACTACCGTCTGTCACGCGAAGTCTTCTGCACGAGCCCCGCAAAGTAGAGAATTGCATGGCATCGGTCACGAAATTTCCAACTACGTCACTGCGATAACTTTTGTATTTTTTCTTCGAGTTTGGTATTTGGAGAAAAATGATTCATCTTGCGTCTTCAATTATTATTTTTCGAACTGCATGGAGTTAGCCAGTAAGCATTAAGGCGTCCGCCCACGATTCAATTGCCATGATTGAAACAGAGCGATCAAGACGCAACAAGCGCTAAGCTAAGCTCTTATTGGACTTAAAAGGTCTCAAATTGCACTCGTGCACCATGAAATAAAAATTTTACAATAATTTCACATTTTAGCAATAGGTGACAGTGTGTACGAAGCAGCTAACTTAGTCATATTAAAAGTGAATGTAATTAAAACAAAATATATGAGACTGACAAGTAACCCTACCCTGGTGACCAAAATTATGAAGAGGTGGTAACCTTCAAATATCTGGGATCATTAATTACAACGTAGAACTTGATATCAAAGATAAAATTTCAACAGGTAACAAATGTATCCATGCCTTTGTGGATATATTTAGGAAGAGATTACTATGGAGGGCTTTAAAACTCTAGAGTACCGGTATATAAGACACTGATCAGACCCACAATACTGTATGGAAATGAAACCTGGGTACTCATGGGGAAAATACGTCGAAAAATATAGGACCAAAATATAATGGAGAAGGATGGAGAATATTTTATAATCATGAATTGGAATTATATAAATCTCCTGATATTATTGCTGAAATCAAGGCAAGGAGATTGAGCTTGGCAGGACATCTTATTAGAATGGATGATGACACAGTGATAAAGAAAGTCTTCTTCGTAAAACCTGAAGGCAGGCGAAGAAAAGGGCGACCCAGGACGCGATGGATAGATGATGTGTAGAGAGACATCAGAACACTGGGGAGACGAAAAGCGCAAGATAGACAAGAATGGACCGGCATTGTTGAGAAGGCTATACTACAATGACCGTAATGCCAAAGGAAGAAGAAGAGGAAGGCAGTGGGAAGATTTATGTCAGAAACTCGTGAGAAGTGTGATGCATTTTCTAGGTATTATAAATGCAGTATGGTGAGAGACACCAGTAGATATACTGTGTGATCATGATGCAAGATATTTTGCACAAAATACCTATTCACTTAATTTTATTTCTACAGATATATAGGCATTTCTTTTCATTGTCGAATCTAATTTATTATCACATCATTAACGTAGAATGTAGACTGTACAGTGGGATCCATGAGTATTACCGTGCAAATTGTTTTCTCTTACATCCTGTGTTCTAAGGGATGGATTTTTATGTATGCTGGTGCGGAAGTTGTCAACAGCTTGTTTTGAGTTTTCTTCTAATTCTTGAAGCTCTGATTGGGTCAACTAAAGTGCACGAACATGGTGATGGACAATTTGCACGATAATACTCATGGATCCCACTGTACTAGAGGACATAGTTTTCTGGTAGCTGGCTTTAGCTGCAAAACGAAGTGGTTGTAAAAGCCTGGTATTTCATATTAATTACGTTTGTAATACAGTTCCCCCCCCTCTCTCTCTCTCTCTCTTTCTCTCTGTGTGTGTGTGTGTGTGTGTGTGTGAGAGAGAGAGAGAGAGAGAGAGAGAGAGAGCGAGCGGTTTGGCCTGGGGGTTTAAACACGCCGAGTCCTGACCATTGCAAAGATCATATTAAAATGTATGCTAATATCCCATCTGAAATGTTCGTTTATCATTAGCTGCACGGTCTGACTGGCTCACCACCGCTGCTCTTCATAATTATAGACAGGCCAATGAAAATTGTATCCAGTGGCTTTCCATGTACTTTAATATCTACAGACTATGATCGAAAGTTTCTAGCAAGACGAAAACCTTTCAGAGGTTAAATTGTACTGATACTTTACAGTAAAAATAATTTACAGTGGAATGATTCCTTGACGTCCGACTGCCCTGTTGGTCGCCCCCGGTTGGATATTTTAATATTTTTACATTTTCCCGGATATCTTTTTTTTGGTATCGATTTCCCGCCACTGTTCGTGCTGTGAAAATGGCCGAGTCTGCTTTAGCTAAGAGAAGTCGTAAATCAGTACCCAAGTTGAAAATAACTGCAGTGTGGTTATGGAAGTATCTGAGAACGCCTCGTTGCTTGTTTTTCCTTCGCAACGGCAGATGACGTTTTACCGGAGGAGCTCCTGTAATGTGTTTTTGAGAAATGTGGCAGTTGTAGATGCTGCACAGTGAAACATAGTTCTTGCACGTTGGTGGGTGTGTTCTGATGAGTGGTAATATATCTAACCTTCCAAGTGGGGTTCGTGTATTTTTCTTTTTTGGTTCTTTACTAGAATGGAGTAATGTTACATTGGCGTTCGTTTACCGCGTTTTATATTGTTGCTTTGTTGGTACTTGTATCGCACCATTACAAATAATTGGCTTTTTATTTGTTACACAACCCACCTCTACGGTGGAGTCGTTATTGTATCGCTTTACGACCCACGAGCCCCAAGTTTGAATCATGATTTAGACCTGATTGTGTTCCATAATCTTCGTCGTCGCGATTAAACTAAGAGAGGTTCCAACACGAGATTGATACAGGGTGGCTTAAATGAAATTTGAATTTAAAATTTTGGGTGCGTCAGAACTTAGGCTACTTTGCACCCGTCACATTATACGGGGTCCAGCCCCTTACCATAACTAAAATAGCATAATTGCAATGTCGTGTTACTAAAAATATTCTGACTTTCGTTAAAAGCTGAGGCTGTAAAGAGGCACTCAGCACACATAAGGATAAGACACAGGACAACACACAGAATTATACTGGCCAGGGCTAGTCGCCAGAGCCTCGTTCGTCTGCAAAATGCAGTCCAGGGTGGGGTTGACAATTGGATGTACTATGATGAAGGATCACCCTTTAAACCCCGGCTTAAATAAAACCACGCATAGTGGCTCAAACAAAACTAACCAAAGATCAAGTAAGCACAGTTTTATTTACTGCAATATTGTCCAAGACATTGCCTACAGCATTTGTTGGAAGGGAGGTCCGTGAACTTAGCCCGCCACTTTTCTAGAAAAATAACCAAATTTTGTCCATCGTTAGTTCTACTTTAGTGCTGTTTTCTGCCGTAAACAGTTTCGTTAGTGCTCCTATAATTAAAAAATTAGGGCATTTCGAAAATGGGGCGTTGTCTAGAAATCTCATGCAACTTTGCCCTTCGTTAGTGCTACGTTAGTGCACTAACGATGGGCAAAGTTTCGGTAGATTTCTGCAAAATTCGAAAACCGTGAAGTTAGCCCGCCTCATGTTGGAACGGCTCTTGTTCCAAAAATATAGCAGCACTCACGAAACTCTCTACGGCAGAAAACAGCACTGACGATGGACAAAATTTGTTTAGTTTCTAGAAAAGTGGCGGGCTAAGTTCACGGACCTTTGGAAGTGACCACCCTCAGTCCGAAGGCACAGGTCGGCCGCTATGGGTATAGTTTTATTTGCACAATTTGGATTTGGATATGATTTACAGAAGCTTTCTGTCGCCAATTTACAAAGTGTTTTAAGGGGTTCGTTGTGTTCTACAGAACTTTATAATTGAAATTCCATCATGCGTTTGACTGTACATTAAAAGTAGTGTGAATACGTCTGCACCTTAGGGTGTGTGTACATTGCACCTTCATAATGTAGCAAGGAGTTTGGTAGAATTGTAGTCGTCGAGATAGAAATATCGACTGCACATCGTTGTTGCAATGTAACATGCAACACCTCACACTAAAACTGCACAGTGTACATAGCACCGGCGCAAACAACTACATACAAAGTACGTATTGATTGTTTACATTTCCCAAGCAATGGTAGACAGAAATGTAAACACGCATGTATTTTCTGACACCCAGTGCCCACATGTTTGTGAAGCGAGCAACACTTAGTGTGAAATATTTCAATTTATTCCTCGACGACTCTAGTTGACATGAAAATACAAAGGAGTAAATTATGTAACGTGTTGCAGTGATTCTCGTTCGATTCCCAGGAACGTCACTTGTTTCTCATTTGTTTGATCAGTTCATCATCAATCCTGAATCTCATAAAGTACTTACAACACAAAGTTGATAATAATTGTTAAGTTTATTCTATATACATAATTAGAACGGTTTTAATGTCGTTAATATAACATCAGGGTGTCTAAGGGTGTTGTGAGATAATTTTCGGCATCGGGAAATTTACCTGGATTCCATGCAAATTTACTTGAAGGACATAAAAAGGTTACACATAATTTTCAAAGTAAATTCATCGTAGTCGTTTCTGTTGAGGTGTAAAATCACTGACAAATGTTTTACCCAAGGGCGTGCGTATCCTTGAAGCACACTCCCTCATTGCAAACAAAACTACAGCTCCCCAATTTGTGTTTTGAAATTGTTAAGTTTGTAAAAGATGCTGGACATACGAAAAGCAAGACAGATTTGATCTTTACGTCATATAGTGATCATTAATATCAATTTCTTGTTACCATATGAAGTTGAATTGGTATGACTCAAGATGACCGTACCCTCTCCGATTTTCTTCATATTTGGCATACTTACTAATTGAGGCCTGCTAATGACGAATCTGAAGTTAAAATTTGTCGGAAACTTCTAGAAATTGCGAACCATTGACGCTAGCCCCACGAACCATTGACGTGTGGTTAGGTTAGGCAAACAGTTAAAATTTGGTGTCGTGGTAGTATCAGGAATATATATACGTATTTCCTTGTGACACAAAAAATTTCGCGAAAATCGACGGTTTCCATTCCGAAAACTAACGCCTTATTTTCGCTTATTTTGCCATTTCTAGACGTTTCCGACAACTTTTAACTTCAGATTGGTGATAAGGAGGCCTCAATTAGTGAATATGCCAAATCTGAAGAAAATCGGAGAGGGGGGCTGGTCATCTTAAGTTGTTCCGTTGAATTCTAGAACGAACTGGGGAAGATGATTTTGCAAGAATTTTTCTCAAAAGTGAAGGTGAAGAATTGTTTCAACTTTAAAATATGGCCTTGAAATGTGATAAATGTATTAGGAAAAACATGGAATCATTTTGCCTTCTCGGGATGATAATCCACAACACAAGTTGAGTTACTTCATATACTTTTCAACACAGTCTTTCGTCTTTGCAAACATATTTATATTACGCATGTTCCTATGTTGATTTGTATACGTATGTATGTATGTATGCGTCAGGATATGAGTAACGTATGCACCAGTGTGTGTGTTGTGTATGCATGTGTTATTTACGCGTGGTGGCCTCCACGATGGCGTAGTGGTAACGGAGTCGTCTTGTAATCAAAAGGTCGACGATTCGATACCCAGTGGAGGCACATAGGGATGGCCAAATCCGGATATCGATATCCGAAATGTCCTGATGTTCGAATGTGTGCATCATCTGAACAGTTATGTTGTTTGTCCGTTGTACGGGCTATCCACATATTATTTTAGTCGTCATATTCACTGCACGCATTTTCTACAATCTGTACTATTCGGATATCCGAGTTAAGCTTAGACTGAGACGCGGATAAATGCGGCAACAGACCCGTATCCGGCTTCTCTGTGGGCGATAACATCTGAGATAACCTGCGTACTTCTGGCACGGAAATTCCCGCCGCGCAACCGAATTGCGCACACTTTAGATTCAGGATTGCGCACAAATCTCGCTGACCTGTTTTGCGCACAGATTTTGATCCAACGTTGCCACTTTGATAGCTTTAAAGTCTGTGCGCAAAACTGTTTTTTTCTTTAGACAAGACGAGAGAGAGAGAAATTAGTAATATTAAATCTCTTAAGGATTAAATTAAAAAATACAGGCACAAATTATCTTTACAACTTCACATCTAAATAACTAAATAACGGAACGAGGTATCTCAGTTCTGTTAGGCCTGCATGTAAAAGAGAAACACTCAAAGGTTGTTTTTTTTTTTTTTTTTTTTACTGTTTTTTCAGGTACATTGAGTAAGTGGTAAAGTCACATTTCCACAAAATGACTACATAATTTCTGTACTCCACAGGAGAAGGCACAGTGTGTTTCCTTTTCGCATAAATTATTGAATAGGCATCACTGTCGATTTTGGGGGTCTGAATCGCCTCACGAGGTTCGAGAAATCGACCGTCAGAGCCCACACAAGCAAATCATTGGCCCCCTTTTCTTCGCTGAACAAACTGTTAACTTCAACTGTTACCTGGATGCATTGAGGTGGTAAAGAAAACTTTGAGAGTTTTTTTTTTACATGCAGTAAACAGAACTGCGATACCTCGTTCCATTATTTAGTTATTGAGATTTGAAGTTGTAAAGATAATTTGTGGACACCCTGTATAATTTGACCAGTAAATGGAGCAAGTCAAGATACAATTTTTATACCAATTTACTCAAACTCAAAAGTTAGGTTAGGTTAATGACTGCACAACAAACACTTCTGTCAATCGAAGCTCGTGACCTTCGGTATAAATACGGAGATACACCGACCATTACATTCTAGTCCACCAATCAGGTTCATCCTCTATGCTTATCTAATGCTACCCTTCCAGCAAAAACACGTGTAAGTCAACACTCACACAAACAAACAACAGAAGTGAGAACGGCTTGAACATTTTACATCTGACAACATCGCCTCATTTTTTTTGTGCGCAATAGAATACGCGACAAAACGTACCTACCACCTGGGCAGCTACCTGCGAAGGGTCTTCTAATGAGTCTTAAAATATTTGCGATGCGACAAGACGTACCACTTGATGGGACGGCATCAAAAATCGTGTCGTTTGTTATTACAGTTCCACAATGTTGTTAGTATTTCCGCGTTTTGCAACCAACTATTCACAAAGTAATCAAAGAAAAGAGTTAGCCGCTGATTCTGGGCCTTGAGAGTGTATTTCCAGCCATCCATCATAAACTTCCTCCGTTTTTAAGAAGGCCAGAGCGACACACATGCGTATATGCAAACGGATTTCCTCGTTCTCTCGATACTCGACCGAAAGTCCTATATCTTGACCTTTACGCCAAAGGTATTTCTTAAAATGGAAGAGGCACCCACTGATTTCTGTCGAAGGAAACACTTGGCGAATCGCAGATATGGCTGCCAATTTGGGAGCATGAACCTATAACCAATCCTAACCTAACTCAAGGTCAAGTTAGGTGGGTGGCAGATAGCGCACCGTAGTGGAATGTCTGACATGTGAAGGGCATGTTCCTTGAAGTGCTACGATTTGTCGCGGAGTAAATATTTTGAAGTTATTAGTGGATCCTTCACAGGTAGCTGTTTATCTGAGTGGTAAGTTTCGTTGCGAGAACCCAAATGGTACGTTTTGTCGGGACACCGCACAATTCTGTACATTGTGACAGCTTGTCAACGGCTTATCAGATACCACTGATAAAACCGGAAAAGTGTGCGCAATCCGGTTTGTAGCCATTCCCGCTTGTGTTCCGCGCCTTCCCCTGCAGTGAGCGTTACACCATTTGATTTCAATAGAAGTTGACGACAGAAGTTCTGTTGGTTTCTGTTGCCGCGTTTCTCTACGTCTCAGTGGGCTGCATCCGAAACGGATAACGGATATTTTGAAATCCAGATATCCGTTATCCGAATTTTGTGGCCATTCCTAGTTCGGATCCCACTTGAACACTATCCGCGCATAAAACATACTTGTGCACTCATCTCAATTAGTACTCCGGCAATTTGCTTCTTTATACAGCATATTTGCAGAAGATACGAGGGGAAGTCAAAAATTATCTACACTTTTGCCACAACTTTTCTCGGGTTGGCCACACTGCCTTCAGCGCTTGTGTGCTATAAGGTTGTACTTCTGTGGTCATGTGGCCGAGGTTTGATCTTAATCGCTCCATTTTTCTTTCTTTTGTTACAGTTTAAACATGGCCGCTCCACTGGGAGTGTGCACCAAGGAAGAACTGCAATCAGTAATCCGATTTCTCTGGTCTGAAGGTGTGTCAGGGACTGAAATTCATCGCAGGCTGTCATTACATCTGATGATGTCAGAAAAATCTCTTTGGATGATGGGTGACCATCGGTTCATCAGAATCATCTCTCAATGTTGTTGAATCTACCCATCAGTGGTGGAGGTTGATGGGCATCCTACGCTTCGTGTTTCACGTTTGTCCAGCCATTTTTAAACCTTCGATTAACTTACACACAATTCTACGTGGTAAAGCGCTGTCCCTGTATTGTACTGAAAGGCTGTGATTAATTTCAACCCCTGACACACCTTCAGACCAGAGAAATCAGATCACTGATCGCTGTTCTTCCTTGGTGCATACTGCCAGTTTAATCTGTAACAAAAGAGAGAGAAATGGAGCGAATAAGATCAAACCGTGGCCACATGACCAGAAAAGTACAACCTTATAGCGCACA
The DNA here is from genome assembly GCF_977018435.1 of Lepisma saccharinum. Taxonomy (NCBI): domain Eukaryota; kingdom Metazoa; phylum Arthropoda; class Insecta; order Zygentoma; family Lepismatidae; genus Lepisma; species Lepisma saccharinum. The sequence goes on along the minus strand of NC_139257.1, from coordinate 44,689,949 downwards.
AGCGCTGAAGGCAGTGTGGCCAACCTGAGAAAAGTTGTGGCAAAAGTATAGATAATTTTTGACTTACCCTCATACAATTCATTCTACAGGTGTATCAATATACGCTGTATAAAGCACACCTTATTACTAAATTCGTTGACCCTGTACATAACAATGTGGGACTTTTTATACCCTTTTTAACTTTAAGGTAAGGGATTTAGATAAGATTTATCCTCGTATACTTTGAAGGGTGCAAAACATTTTAGTTTATTAAACATGTGAACTTTGTTTATAATGTTAAATATATGAATATATTTCAGTATGCAAGATTTGTTTATTTTGTAATATTAACGCCATTTTTATTTTATTGCAGGAAACACCCGAAAAGCTTCGCATTCGACCATTGTTTTTATTCTCTGGATGCTGACCATGTGCGCTTCGCCAGCCAGGATATTGTTTTCGACTGCCTCGGACGGGATATTCTGGACAATGCTTTCCAGGGCTACAATGCATGTATATTCGCTTACGGACAGACTGGTGAGTTCACTTTGTGTACCATGCACGAAATTATGTGGTGTTTAACTGTGATATTAGTATTCAACAGAACGATATTGGGTGAAATAGCTCAAACGTTCTTTTGTCGTGGAATTGGAGGACTGGTGAGTTGTTCCAATTGAAAAACCTCATGTGCATTGCACGTACGACAGTGGCGGATCGAGAAGTTACAGTTAGGTGGGGCGAATTCAGTCGGGTACTACGGGTACCGAGAATCAATTGTAATGTACACTCTGCACTGTTTCATGTAAACAAGATATAGTTCTGTAGACAGGAACCATGCTGATGTTCATATACACCCAACGGCAAAGGAAACAGTAGGCGAATTGTCCACCACCACTTTCATTCGGTCTATATTACACAAGGTCATGACAATGAATTAGAATAAAGCAGCCAATAAGCAGAGAACAATGCCTGCTTCGAACCAACATAGTTTCATTCCTTAAAACAACACAGGATGTAGAATAAGGAAGTAATTATTTTTTTTATTTGATTTATTTTACTTCGCCTTTTGTGCCACTTTTACCTAATTTGCGAAGATGGGGATGAGTGATGATATGATGAAATTAATGAATGGACACTCACAAACATCCATGCCCAGGGCCAGGATTGGAACCCGAGACCCCTGTCGTCCTAGCGCGATGTGCTAACCACTCCGCCACAGGGGACGGCTGAGCCACTGTTATATTGGTGGAGTTATAATTGCGGAGACGTATGTGGACCAGGAAAATAAATATAACTTTATTAGATTTATTTGCCATTCATCTGCGATATAACCTCTCTGTCGACTGGGGCATAGAAGGCGAGAGAAACAGCAATTTGTTCGCTTGGAGACGAAGAGATAGAAAGTCATTTGTCACTTTCTCCTGGTGGTGGTCGTGGATCCACATCTACAACTTTTCCACAATTAGCTCTTTGCTTGAGGGAATCAATTTTCTCTGATTTTGTTCTCCTTCGCCTAAGTTAGATTGGGTGTTAAACAGAAGAATGAAATTGAGTCGCTTATCTTTCTCCGTATATTTACAAGCTCATTTATTTATCTCTAGCGTAAAAGAAACCTTCCCCTAATGTATTCTGTAGTTGTTGTGAGTTTTTGTGATTCTTGATTACTTTATCTTATTCGATAACATTATCCTGTTACGAAGGTGCAGATATACTAAGTATGTACAAGGTGGTTGTAATTAAAGTGACGGTGTTCAGAGTGGTACAGCACGGGCTGTAATGAGAGTAGCAGTCTGAAACTTCGTAGATATGCTAATGAAGCAATGCGCTCGCGAATTATGCAAAAAAAAAAAAAAAAAAAAAAAGTTCCAATTCTCGCCACCAGGGTAAAAAATGGCGCTGTAAGCAGTCAAAACTTGGTATAGTTACAGGAAAAACACTATAAATCGCAGAAAACAATACTCTTTGTAATAAAATATCGCTACAATTTCACTATTCGAATTACATGAACATTACTAAAGGAAAAAGCAACAAGCGTCACCAACAACAACCAGGGAGCTCACACAATGGTTAGGCAATTTCACCGACTTTGACGTCAGAGTTATGGAAAATTCCACGTTTTGACTGCTTACAGCGCCGTTTTTTACCCTGGTGGCGAGAATTGGAACTATTTTTTTTTTTGGCATAATTCGCGAGCGCATTGCTTCATTAGCATATCTACGAAGTTTCAGACTGCTACTCTCATTACAGCCCGTGCTGTACCACTCTGAACACCGTCACTTTAATTATAACCACCTGGTATGTGTGTGTGTGTAACGAGTTTCGATAAGTTATTCTAAAAGTGTAATTAGCTTACTATTATCGTCACTTCATAGTAATTATATGCACTATAATACTTTGGGGACAATCTTTGTCACACCTAACTTGTCACTTCATGCATGCTGCTCACTGCTCTAATAAACAGTATGACTTTGTTATTATTATTTTAATGTAAGTCATAACCTCATTGTATGCTTAAAGATGAACGTAACTCGGCTACGAAAGTTTTAAACGAGCCAAAACATACAGAAGTTTAAAAATTAAACAATGTCACAAGCATAATCTGAATGATGACCAAGCAGCGTGGGTATTTCGACTTTGTCTCCTTGAAATACAATTGTGCTTCTCTACAAGACTAACCGGGAGGGCGCACCCTGCCCCACACTTCCATCATGAACGCGGGGATCTTAAATAGGGATGTAACTTGCCCCTCCCGATTAGTACTATTGATGGTAGAGACAGCCCTGAACGGGCCAGGTACAAATATCTAACTTAACATTAATATAGACTCATGATTAGGTTTTATGAACTGAGCAATGCGAATGGCAGATAAGGGTGTAGGATAGCTTACCCTGGTCGGTTTAGAAAACAGACCAATAGCTCCTGCTTCGCCGATGATTCCAAGTAAAATGGCATCGTGTCGCTCTCATGCGCACCTATTTAAACCCTCGCTTGGCCTCTCGTCACCTCTTGCCAAAGGCCAGTGTTCCAGGGTCAATATTTCTGAAACCGAACGGATATGCTACGAATTGAAGGACTCTGGTGCAAAACATGGTAAGTGACATTTTGGTAATTTTTGAGTTACAAAGTAGAATGTGCCATCATTCAATGTTGGAGTGAAATTGCCATGTCATTGGACACAGTGAAGCCTTTTGAAATTGTTAAATACAACACGAAAACAATTTATCTACAGAGTAGCTTCTAATAACCTTTCTTTCTTAATGAACTCAGGAATGACCGAAATGCAACTTACCTGTTTTACATCCGAGCCCTTCATTTATGATAATGATAACTAGGTCCCGGGACTTTATGTCCTATGTAATTATGTCATATAAATTGGAAAATATGTCATGAAAAATTACAAATATGACAGAAAAATGCAGAAATATTCCCAGTAAAGCCAAAAATATGCACAACAGTACTCTCAAATTTCTCCCATACCCGATAGAGCAGAGTAGGGGCTGTAATGTACCGAATGTTATTTTTACTTTTGACTGATTTTTGTGAAAAGCGAAAAAGGCAAAGAAATGAGAACGAAACTTCTTTACTTCCTGTGCAACAATGAAAGACAACATTTTTCCTCAATAATGTTTGAATGGCTATCAATTGTCGGCGGGATAAAAAAAAGTGGGGTATTATTGTTCTGTACTAAGAAAAGACGACACTTTCTTCCTCCGTAATTTCCATATCCTGCCATCGACAATATGAACTATCCGTTGTGCTAAAGCTGCGAAGAAAAAAATATGAAATAACCGATTATGTGCGAGAGAATTACGAAATTATACAGAAATGTCTTATTACAACAAAATTGAAGAAATATGTTGTAAAAACGCGAAATTGGTGAAATATGTCAAAATATGCTTTGTCAAGTTTGTCTCTTTCGGCTGATTTTCATCAGATATGTAAAGATCTCACCCCAATATTAGATCCGAAGCCAAATGAAAAAATGTTCTAACATAAAGTCCCGGGCCCTATTGATAACAATAATGTTCAAGTTTGGCTATTTAACTAGAGAAGAAATCTGTTTGTGGACCCATCCCCTTGAGGGAGCCCAAAGATCCACCTGAACCTTAAATACAAATCCACCACGATTAAGAAAGTTAGTTAGTAACAGTTGGGCTGAAAAGTTCATAGGCTGACTCATAGATGGCGTTACTAGAATTAAATCCATGTGATTTTTACTTAGTACTAACCTTCAAAAGATACGTGTATAAATTTCACAGCTGCCGGATAATTAGTTCGTGAGATATAGCATTGTGAGTGAAGCAGCTTTTGTTATTGTGAAAAAATGGATAAAAAAGAATTTCGTGTGTTAATAAAGCATTGCTTTTTGGCGAAAAAAAATACTGTTGAAGCCAAGGCTTGGCTTGATAAACATTATTCGGACTCTGCACCAGGAAAATCAACCGTTGAGAAGTGGTTTGCTAAATTTAAACGAGGCGAAATGAGCATCGAAGACGATGCACGCAGTGGACGCCCCAAAGAGGCTGTTACCGACGAAAACATCAAAAAAGTCCACAAAATAATTTTAAATGATCGTAAAGTGAAGTTGATCGAGATAGCTGAGACTTTAAAAATATCAAAGGAACGTGTTGGACATATTGTGCATGAATATTTGAACATGCGAAAGCTGTGCAAAAAAGTGCTGTTTCATCAAGACAATGCACCGTGTCACAAATCAATGAAAACGATGGCAAAATTATATGAATTAGACTACGAATTGCTTCCCCATCCACCATATTCTCCAGATCTGGCCCCCAGTGACTTTTTCCTGTTTGCAGACCTTAAAAGAATGCTCGCTGGAAAGAAATTTAGCACTGATGAAGAGGTAATCGCCGAAACTGAGGCCTATTTTGAGGCTAAAGAGAAATCGTACTATAACAATGGCATCGAAAAATTGTATGACCGCTATAATCGTCGTATCGCCCTCGAAGGCAACTATATTGAATAATAAAATCGAATTTTGTCAAAAAAATATTTTTTACTATGTTAGCCTACGAACTTTTCAGCCCAACTGTTAAGTCAAGTTGTGTGTGGAACGAGCGCTAATGAAATATTAAGAAAGGCGTGATTCTATATTTAAATGCTGCTTTGTACGGAAGTTGACAAACATCAAGGCTCCTTTCTTGGAAGAGAATCTCGAGCCGTTGTTCCCCTTCCTTTGAGACTTGGTATCGATTCGAGCGCCAGGAGAAGGCATCTCTGTGATGCGGAACCGTTTCTGCGTTCGTTGCCTCCTTTTCCCTCCAACTTAATTTTAAGGCATTGTGGGGGGGTGGGGAATATTGAATGATAACAGGGATGAAGATAGCGCGAACGGGAGTGGCATTTTCTATCAGTTTTCGCGAAGAAGTGGAAGATGGAGGGGATGTCAAGCAAGGACTCGTTCACGCGAGCAAGAAACGTTGGAGACTTTGACGTCGCGGAAAAGGAGAAAGTGACCGGAGTGCCGAAAGGAAAGCATCACTTTTTCTTCTTTTTTTCCGCCGGTAAAATGAACGCAAAAAGAAGAGGGAAATGAGCTCATCAAAATAGTTTTCACTTTCCCCGTTTAAGGGATTAGCGTCTGAATATGACGAACGGTGCAGAGTACGGACTTCCCAACCAAAGAACCGTCATTGTACCGATTACTTTATTGCAGAATAAGTAGATAATTGCTGAGAAGGTTGTTCCTCTCAACATATCTCTTGACATCATCATGGCCCTTAATACTATCCTATCTGATGAAGACATTAACGCCGCTTTCTAGAATCACGTCACAGGAACTGAAAAGTTCTGAATCCCTGCTAATTTTTGATCAGTGGTAACAAGACTAAGGATGTATGCGCACTAAAATGTGCAAAATAAAAACAAACATGAGATATAATAACGAAAACAAGAGAGTACGAAGATTAGTAAATCTAACATAACTTCGTCGCCTTGTAATCAAGGGGTCCCTCGTTCGATACCCGGTAGAGGCACAAGTGGTTCCGCTCCCACTTTAAACTGTAGACTAAGACCCAATTAGCCTTCCTGTGCATAAAGTGGACTTAAACCAGAACTCAAATTGTTCTCAAGTAAACTTGTCACAGAAACAAGACAATATGCAAAGCGATCTACTTTTACTGAAAATTTTACATCAAAACTACAATAATTTATGTGGCTTTAGTCAACTAAGATTTTTTTTTCGAGATTTAGCATTCAATTTCCTACCTTTTTCGATACACACTAAAGGCTTGGAAAGATGACGTAATAGAATGAATTTCACACTGGAAACATTATATATGGCTCCTTTGTTAAGGTAGGGAAGCGTAAGTAAATCATTACTCTCTCCCCTTGTAACAAAGAAACATCGATAGTGATAGTAATATTAATTCTAATAGCAAACTCATTCTCTGTCATACCTAAACCCGAAGGTTTATTGTCACAGCAACGCAAGCGTGTCTGCCTTCTTATATTTGTTAAACAATGAGCAATATTATTCCAACTAGGATTGTTCAATAAATTAACATGTTCCTTACCGATAGAGAGGTTGACCCATCATGTTCCTTACCGATAGAGAGGTTGACCCATCTCCTGGTTAACTACAACTGCTTTGTGCTTGTTTGTTCCTATTAATTTTCGTTCCAGAGGTTTTTCTCTACACTTTCACCTCCACTTTTTCCTGTCCATTTCTACGATTTCTCAGACTGCTATACTTAACATTCTTTGCAACTTCTTAGTTTTTAGCTCGTACAGTTTTGCGTAAACGTAATCGTAGGCAGGTTTCAATCAGGGTCGTTCCATTCCAACTCAAATATTCACTTTAAGATGGTATTGGAATTGTTTGTAGTGAATGACAGCATGAATATTAAGATAAATTATAAATCTTAGGTCAATTAATAACATTATGAACATTCTTTGAGAATCTTAAACACCTCTCCGAAATATAAAAATTTCGATTATCAAAAGTTTACTTCAAACCCTACCGTGTTGCATATCATATGAAAGCCCGTAGAATTAGCTTCGTATTGAGATATTTCCTAGAACTGTAACGCAATTACTTGAGCTTTAAATGTAATTTGTATGAACGGTGTTCGCCTATGTTTTTGGTAAAATTTAACAAATTCAAGAGTATGTTATTTCGACACGAGTTGACACATCAAACTTACATTTGGTGATTTTTCAATGGGTGGTTGTACATATAACGTAAGGTCAAGTACCCCGCGCACATAGCACCGTGCCACAAAGCACATTTGGAGGTAGGGCCCCACACATTCTAGATCTCGGCCATTTCATCAGCACCACTCTCCGGTCTCCTTTACACCACAGAGTGATTTGAGGCTGGGTGAGCCCCAGAGCCTCTATGACAAGGTGGGAACCTACATGGCAGTCAAGACACTGTACCGACTAGACCACTGCGGACTCATCAAAATCCAAAATGGTGAATTCGAATTTGTGTAGATTGTAACACCATTAAGCCTTGTTCCCATGATATGAAACACTCAATATGCTGACCAAGGCAGTGATTTATTTTATTATAAAACATAAACTAAACGTAACGTTCCAACCTTCTAGCAAGGTCTTCTTCAGACTCTGCACCAAGTACAAATGTAACAAGGTACAAAACAGGAAGATATATATATTCACAAACATTACTCGCCTCCAGACTATTAGAAAGTTGTTCTGGAACATTCTAGCAGGTGGCTTTCCCTTGTTAACTGTACTTTCACCTAAAAGGCTAAACATATTTTATTTCATCTAGAATGTGGTTGGACTCTTATCTCACGGTCTTTTTTCCTTCAGTCGTCTTCTCTCCTCTTTCTCTCTTGTCGAATAGAGAAGAAAGGTGAAGAAAACACAATGAACTGGAATGGGGGACTGAAGATAAGTAAAGAATGGAAGAAGGTGTTAGAAAGAGTGGAAAGGACAAGAGAGAAAGAGGAGAAAAGAAGGAAGACGGAAGAAGAATGAAGGAAAAGGAGCGTGAGAGAAGAGTCCAACCACATTCTAGATGGAAGAAAATATGTTTAGCCTTTTAGGTGAAAGTACAGTTGACAAGGGAAAGCCATCTGCTAGAATGTTCCAGAACAACTTTCTAATAGTCTGGAGGGGAGTATTGTTCGTGTATATATATCGTCCTCTTGTTACATTTGTACTTGGTACAGAGTCTGAAGAAGACCTTGCTAGAAGGTTGAAACGTTACGTTTAGTTTATGTTTTATAATAAAATAAATTACTGCCTTGGTCAGCATATTGAGTATTGTGTAGATATTTTTTTAGAATTTTATTTGAATTAGTTTATTTTACTTCGCGTTTTGTGCCTCTTGGCTAATTTGCGAAGATGGGGATGAGTGATGAAATGATGAAATTGATGAATGGACATTCACAAACAACCAAGCCCGACCGGGATTCGAACCCGGGACCCTTGGCGTCGCAGCGCGATGTGCTAACCACTCGGCCACAGGGTCGGGCTTGTGTAAATATTGTGTTGGTCCATCTTTATTTTCATAGAGCTTGCACTAGTGGCTGGCGCGGAGGTTGGTATTTCTGTGTCAATTATTAAAGCTCATTTTGCGTAAAGCAAAGTGATTTTCGCGCTCTGCTTATTTGACATCCACTTGCTCCCTTCTAGTGGCATGAACCAATCTCTCGCTGTTTTCATATTTTCAGTGATCTTTTGGCTGTAACTTTCCTACACACTGTTCTTCGCAGCTTGAATAACTGCTGACTTCTTCCCATTCCGAACGGAGATTCTACCGTTCTCAATATTCTCCTCGATTTGCTCTGTAAGATTTCTCCGAATACCTGTAGTGTCACGTGAATACCTCTGAATCGCAAATTGAAGAGCCACACTTCGGGAAAAAAGAAGAGAATCGAAGTTGAAAGTTAGGAAATCTGTCATTTCCGAAATTTATGGATGGAGTGTCAGGAACTCAATGAGGTGGAGAAAACCTTAACCGAATCGATTGGATAGAGGCCAAGTCGGAGTTGTATATCATCATATTGTAACCCGAGAAATGGAGGTTTTGAAGCAGCGGTTCAAAGGATGAAAAGAGCGTGGATGATATCAAGAGTTATAAGATCATTGTAGGCCCCGTGTAGGTGCTCACTAATACAGGCTGTAGCATAAAAATGGGCTCTAAACAAAACCACGCTACTATTGGACTAAATCCGTATTGTTTGTTAGGGTATAAATCCTTAGTAAACATATACACACAGAACCCAAAACGTGTCAATTGACACATATATTTTGATTTCACTAACACGTTAACGTGCATAAACTGCAAATGATGCACATTTTAGTGTGTCAAAATACACATAGGAATGTATTAAATGGTATTTTTACGAGATGAAGTTCCGTGTGATGCACTAAAATGCATCAATTTGGAAGATCATTTCGAAGATAACAAAAGTACACATTTAGCTGTGTCAATTGATGCATTAAAAGTGAACGTTCGTTATCTTGGAAATGATCTTGTCTGATCTTCCAAATTGATGCATTTTAGTGCAACACACGGAACTTCATCTCATAAAAATACCCTTTAATACATTGCTATGTGTATTTTGACACTAAAAGGTGCATCATTTGCAGTTTATGCACGTTAACGTGTTATTGAAATCAATATATATATATATATATGTGTCAATTGACACGTTTTGGGTTCTGTGTGTAATAAGTTGGACTAAAGAGCGTTTTATAACTGTAATGACTATTGAATAAGGATGGTTTAAAAACAGAAGAACATTAGAGAGATGACATCGTAAAACAAACTCACTCACACAGACTCCGTGAATTCAGCAGCAACAACACGCCAATATGGCCGTTCCTTCGTCTTGACTAGTGGAGTGTAGTTCACAATCTGTCCGCTAGAGAGGAGAACTAATGACGCCAGAACCAAGGTACCCGGTTTCACCCCACTACCCGATCTTACCCCACCTTCCCCTACTTTCGTGATAAAATGACCAATGCGTTTAATAATAGGACACAACCAAAAGTTTGAAATATACTGGTGTCATTAAACCCTTAAGCAACAGATAGCTAGATAATTATATTGTGGTTCTATACCCCACTCTTCATTAGTGTGTTTTAATGTACTTTCCAGGGTTTGCTACGGGGAGGAGAGATTGTCATTTCAGTGAGGGTCCCCATTGTGCGTAGTATTTGATTCCTCAGTGGTTTGGATCTCATTTTAAACTGTAGCTGCAATCGTCTTTCAGTCGAGATGCACTTCAATGCATCAGTTGCTGCACCTTCCTGCATCTTTTTTGATGATGCACTTAAATGTTTCGTTTGATCTCTGTAGCTCAGACCAAACGTTTAAGTGCATCATCCAAAAAGATGAAGGAAGGTGCATCAAGGAACATCAACTGATGTATTGAAGTGCATCTTCGACTGAAGGAAATCCTCGCTTGAATCAAATGATGCATTTTGGTGTTTCTTTCACGACATAGAAAAATGCACCCAAATGCATCAAATGTGAATAATCTGATTTTTTGAAGAAGCCATAAAACACACTTTTGTGCATCAATCGAAATGATGCATTTAGTTTTCTGTGCGTGGAATTGTAAATGTGGATTGTGAATAGCTTCGTTCTGGGGGCGGAATACACAATGAAATGATCCGTATATTTGAAGCTTTTCACTCTATTAAAATTTTGCTCCAGTACGAAAATGGCAACTTGGGATCATTTAAGGGTGTGGGGGGGGGGGCGGGGTCCATGTAAATCTTTTGGTTTTTTAAGAGTTCTTAACGGATTTTCGTTTGAAAAATTTATTTTCCCAACATTTCGGGAGGGGCTGTAATTCCATCCGCTCTCCCTTGCGTACGCCAGTTACTGTCGTGTGTGTGTGTGTGTGTGTGTGTGTGTGTGTGTGTGTGTGTGTGTGTGTGTGTAAGCAACATGTTCATTCTTGTGTAGCTTCTTTAGTTAGCAGTGCTTCGGCACAGTTTCTTATTTCCACGCTGCTATATTTGAGCCGCCATAAAGAAAGATAAGATGTGACGTCACTTGTAGAACGCAAGAGTCTTCCCAAAGTGGCTGTCAATCAGAAGTAATAGGCTAGTTGAAAATCGTCCCCGTGCAGCCGCTATTTTCAAAGCAAACACGGTCCTCGCCGAGTTCCACTATCCGCGAGATTGGGGCTGGAGCTTACTGGAAATGCGCCGACCGACCGACCCCAGGGTGCGATGGAATCTTGGAGCCGGATCGATACGTGGTTGGCTCCAGCAAGGTTTTGCCACGGCTCAGCAGTGAATAATGAAAAACCTCGTGCGACACCCCTCACCTTTCCTTATTCCCCTGCTTATACCGTCTTCTCCGTACATGAAAGGTGAGCAGTGTTGTGCTTTATTTATGGACGGATGTTTTCTTTTACTTGTGGCGGCTGCTCGTTCCTATGCACCGCCCCAAACCTTTTGAATTTGTAACCAAAAGCAGTGTAGCTTCGTAAGAAAAGTAATTTCAGGAACTGAAAATGCTATCATTTTAACTTTTAGACAGTCTTATCAACATGAAGCGGGTACTTTTAGTAGTTCTACTTCACACTATAACTTGTGTTTTGACTTTTCATGCTCTGGATTATTTCAAAGAACTCTTGACAATTTTGCTGAAACACAACGATTTAGCCGTTAGCCTGTCTGGGAGACGATGTTTTGATTGTCAACACAATCGATATACAGTATGCGCCAAAATATACTGTACTGAAATGAAAAGATGAAAAAAGTATGACATGTTACAATATAGTGACTGGTCTATATACAACCCAAATAACAGTCGTGCCTTTTGGGTTGCATAACTGTCAGGAAACCTAAGGTTAGGTTAGGGCATGTGGAGTGGACGATTGTCATTTGGGTTGCATATAGACCAGTCACCTTTTTCAAACTCGGTCCACTTTCACGACCGCTTCCGTATGAGCGGAAATAATGCTCATCTATGAATACTTTTTCCTCCGTCGAGAGACTGCACAACACAACTTCCTTTTCACTACTGCGAACACGTGCAGCTAGAGCTATGCCCCGTCGACAAACGCAACCACGTGCTCGAGTTGCGCGAGTTTCAGTACTGTATATTTTGGCGCATACCGTATTTAACCTTTCCCAAGGGGCTCTTTACACCCCTTTCTAAAATGTTGACGTAAGGGTTTTAGATAATTGTATTTTTTCCCGCATGCACTGCAGGGTGCAACATGACCATACGTGGCGATACATCCAAAATTTTAAAATCAATCAATCAATAATCGATATATCGAAAACTACTCAAACTTTCTTGACCCGTCATAGAATGTCTCGATTAGTTCATTCTTTTACCTCATAAAAGCAACAATCTAACCCTATCGATTACTTAGTAACTCTTAGACAAGGAAACAATAACATTTGGCATGCTCAGAATTTTCTTAGTTCTAACATAATTCGACATAAATGGATAACCGGTCCCCGGGTTCGAATCCTGGCCTGGGCATGGATGTTTGCGAGTGTCCATTCATCAATTTCATATCATCTCTGATCCCCATCGCAAATTAGCCAGAAGTGGCACAAAAAGCGAAGTAAAATAAAGCAAATGAATCCACATAAATGGTCTCGACCGTTGCACCCAGAATGACGGTGAAATAGCGTAAAGTCAACAACTGATATCTCTCTAACTTTCCATGTCTCAAAGGCAATTAGAGGTAGAAATAGACAATTGTTGATTGGACAGATTTATAAATTCCGCTTGTCTCGTCCATTTATTTGAGTCGGAGAAAGTACTCCTTACACAGAGACAACATTTGTTGAACTAAGAGACGAATACGCTACAAAACATACCATCAACAAAACGTACAAAACGTACCTATCACCTGGGCGGCTACCTGCGAAGGGTCTTCTAATGAGTCTTAAAATGTTTGCGATGCGACAAGACGTACCACTTGATGGGACGGCATCAAAAATCGTGTCGTTTGTTATTACAGTTCCACACTGTTATTCGAAGTTCCGCATTTTGCAACCAACTATTCACAAAGTAATCAAAGAAATGAGTTAGCTTCGTTGATTCTGGGCCTTGAGAGTGTATTTCCAGCCATCCATCATAAACGTCCTCCGTTTTTAAGAAGGCCAGAGCGGCACACATACGTATATGCAAACGGATTTCCTCGTTCTCTCGATACTCGACCGAAAGTCCTATATCTTTGAACTTTACGCCAAAGGCATTTCTTAAAATGGAAGAATCACCCACTGATTTCTGTCGAAGGAAACACTTGGCGAATCGCAGATATGGCTGCCAATTTGAGAGCATGAACCTATTCACGATTAAAATTACCACCTGAGCGCTAGTGTCGCTTCCAATATGGCCGCTCTAAGTAGGATAAATCTTTGGTTACATTCAGCAGTAATTCAAAATAACAGCGTGTTGTCATGACTGGTATGGTAGAAAACGTTTAAATTACGCATTATTTTTAAATATTGCGAATACGATGTGAATTCCAGGTACTCTAACAAACGTGAAGCTGTACTGAGAACGAAGCATTTAATTATGATAGGCAAAAATAACACGGAAAATGCAGACGAAACTATGTATACACACTGGTTGTCCAAAGCAGTGCTGTACCATCTGCACGTCATGTTGTAACTGGGTTTCTCGGAAATTATTTGAAAATAAAGGAATTGAAATTGACCTGTACTTGAAAAGCTGGGACAGGAGAAAATTACAAACATATCGTTGCAGTTCTTTCTCGAAAGAGAAAGGCTGGTTTAATAATAATATTCACTATTTCATGACCAGGCTATACTCACTGAAAAAGGACATCATACTGAATGAAACAGTAACATTAGCATGTCCACTTTTTTTCTGGTTACATTTGACATTAATTCATTCTCAAACTATTTTCATCTTCTCTTAATCGACTTACACCTGTTCCAAATTTCACACATACGTAATACCGGTAATACATGGACGCAATTTTCGAAAAGAAAAAGCATGCTTTATTTATAAAGTACAATTTAAAACTTTACTTTCATGGCAATATATATTTATCTCTCGAAAAATAAAGTAAGCAGACTCGTGCATACTTCGTAATTTTCTTGCCGGTGTTATATCCCCCATACCAATTTTCTGTCAATTACGTTTTCCCTGATTTATTAACAAATTTCATTTTGTTGATTCCACGGGGTGGAAACACATGAAAACTTTTAATTTGTTCTGACTCATAAAACGATTTAGAGCACAAAAAAACCCTGAACAGTAGACCTTACTCTCTCGCATATTCCCCATGCTTTAAACGACTTCGACCCAATGTATCCTACTTAGAGTACTTCGTGAAAATCCCACGAGATGGCATATCGGTTAATTTCAATCGCGAATAACCTAACTCACCTATTCTAACCTTACTCAAGGTCAAGTTAGGTGGGTGTCTGAATCGGGTGGCAGATAGCGCACCACCGTATTGGAATGTCTGACATGTGAAGGGCATGTTCAAGCGTTTTTCTTGAAGTGGTATGTTTTGTCGCGGAGTAAATATTTTGAAGTTAATAGTGGATCCTTCACAGGTAGCTGTTTATCTGAATGGTACGCTTCGTTGCGAGAACCCAAATGGTACGTTTTGTCGCTGGTACGTTTTGCCGGGACACTTAAGAGACTTATCAATGTATTCGATGTAACTAAATTATCGTCTTTCGTCTGTTCGCTGAAGGGCCAATAACTCTATAATTAACTATGCACATTTCAGATTGTGATTAATTACCATATAACAGATTACAGAGTAGCCGAGGCAGGTTCAACTTGCTTATTATGGATTCACGGCATGTCCACCAGGAATTGCGGTGTCATTTTAATGTCAATATTGACACGACCAGAGAAGCGAGTTGATGGATAACTAGTCACTGTGGGCGTGTCACGTAATATACTCAGCGAAGGTTAATGTGCGGATGTGGTTGATACTATGATCTTCAGAAGCAGTTCGTTTTTATTGTAATTTCCATAATATCCTATTTCTCAAACCCTCATATTCTGAAATCTTGAGTCTCGAACCGCGATTTATTCATCAATCTAGAGATGTAGATAAGTAATATTATTTATCTATGTATAATGCCAGTAACAGTAATGTTCAGGAGGACATTGCTAGGGCATGAAACCTTTGAAATATGATGTGCGAAGTTTAGGAGGGTAAGTGGGGCTCAAGAGGGAAAACTCCGTATTCCATATTATTGTGGCACCCAATAACTGCAGTAAATTAAAAAAAAATAATATGTATGATATTGCATTTGAAATAGCCGGTTTTCAAGAACGAAAACATTTCCTTCTGTCGTGAGCGATCCAAATTCTGCTGATATTTTCAAATATCTGTCTCGACTACTTTTTCGGATCTTAACGGGCTAAACTCTCGGTACACTCCCGTGGCGGAGTGGTTAGCACATCGCGCTTCGATGCCAGGGGTCCCGGGTTCGAATCCTGGCCTGGGCATGAATGTTTGTGAGTGTCCATTCGTCAATTTCATCATATCATCACTCATCCCCATCTTTGCAAATTAGCCAAAAGTGGCACAAAAAGCGAAGTAAAATAAAGCAAATCAATCAATCAATCATGAACTCGCGGTAATTTTAAGTTATCACTTGGACTACAGTTCGGTAATAAAAATTTGGAAGGATAGTGCATCGTTGAGGAGGGGTAAACAATTTTTTACCACGCTAAATGCCACATAGAGTTTCGCCTAGTGTTGAATTTAAGTTAAATCGCGATGCATTTCAATATGACTGACTTCAAACTTAAAAAAGCCTACAATACAAACAGCCTGCCATGGTTTAGCCTCATTTTTCTCTGTCGCTGTTTTACCTCTGTGGAACCGTCTGCCTGTGTCGGTACTACCGCAACTGGTGAGGTTTAAGCTGTCATCTGCTGTGTGTGCGATATCATAAGGTGTATACAGCTCCACGCTGGGAGAAATTAGACACCGTCGGTGTTTCAAAGGCAACAGACCCCTCTGCGACGTCACTGACAGACAATTTTGCACAGTGAAAACAGCGACAGGCTAAGGTTTGTAAATACATTTTGCGCTGCTCATGTGCGGTAGAGAATTTTTTAACCTCACACGAACATGTTCTTGCATTCGGCAACTGTGACATAGGAAATAAAAGGAACACAGCGTGCTGTAATTTGTAAATAGAAATGTGTTCAGAAAAGGCACAGTTTCAAACAGTTCATGCTGGGAACATGCAAAAACCACAGAGCAATCGAAACCAGATAATCACCTGTAGTGTAATTTATATTTGACAGCGATTAGACCAATCTACTTACTCAGCAACTCATTTTTCATTTTTGGGCCTATCCGGTGGAGGCACATAGTGGTTTAGCCTTATTGTGCATAAAGTGGACTTAAAACACCAACTCAATCAATCAAAAAATAAATCATTTTTCATTTCTCATATTTTTGTTCGATTTGATTTTAGGATCTCTCTGTGATGAGAAAATGTGAAGGACCCATACAGCACATTACCGATAAGCTCATATAATTTCAATCCACCAGGAACAGTTCCGAGCTAATTTAACCAATTCTAGGCATCTTCATCTGGTCACAACTCCTGCTCTTTTTCTTTAGAGTATTATGTAAAGAAACACACACACATGGAAGTAAAACAGTTTCCTTTCTGCTTCATTTTTTGTTGAGTAACTTTCATGTATTTGCTTGGTGTTGCATGCTCCCTTTTCTTAATATGTAATGCTGTGTTTATTGGTGTTTTCTTGTGTGATCGTATGACACTACAGAGCATTCCCTGACATTCGCTACGAGACTCGGCGGCAAGCGGCCCGGCATCAGCGGCTTGTCTTTCCCGGTGAACGGGTCAGCGACAGTCGGTAGAGTCGGCTATTAAAATTACAGTTTTCATATTGTGTACTAACCTTGACTACAGAAGGTGTTGAAAATGATGTCCCTCTGCTGCAACACATTCCTGGCATCTCCGAAGGAAATTGGCATTTACACGTGCAAGTTCGTCTACTGTAATTCTCCCGATTTTTCGTACAATACTCTCTTTTAACTCACGGATGGTGTGCGGATTTTCTTTGTATACTTTATTTCCCCATTTTTCTTTCCACTTTTATTCAGAACTGACCCTGTTACTCTAAACCTTTTTACGAGGTTTAATATAAGCGACTGTCGCGGACTCGTTCACCGGGAAAGACAAGCGCTGATGGCGGGCCGCTTGCCGCAGAGTCTCGTAGCGAATGTCAGGGAATGCTCTGTGTATGTTATACCCTTTGTATTTGGGTCTCCTAGCGATGTCGCCCTGTAATCAATGGGTTCCTGGTTCTATCTGCGGTTGGGGCACAATCCACAGTGGTTCTGATCCAACTGTAGCTCATGGTGGCGTGAAAATTGGCTGCGGGAATTATGCGTGAATTGTACGTGACGAATTTTTCTCCGTAGACGTGAAAAATTGCAACTTTGATTAATCCAAATTAATTCATACATTTACAAATGTCCCGAGGCACGTTTTTCACATTTCAGCTTTTACTTTTATCGGTGGGAGTGGGTGGGGGGG
The DNA here is from genome assembly GCF_977018435.1 of Lepisma saccharinum. Taxonomy (NCBI): domain Eukaryota; kingdom Metazoa; phylum Arthropoda; class Insecta; order Zygentoma; family Lepismatidae; genus Lepisma; species Lepisma saccharinum. The sequence continues at coordinate 44,672,468 of NC_139257.1, read as the reverse complement.
AGGGAAGCTGCGTGGAAAGTAAAAGCAGAATTATCTCAATCCGTTTACTGTCTTAGTGTCCTTTGTAGAATGATATATTAGACACACGGAAGATTATTGCAAGATACGATATCTTGAAGTTGATTAGGTAAATTTGAGTTTAAAATTCTTATACAATTAACAATTTTCGTAACATTTATGACTATTTGTGTTTCGAGTCTGAGTAGGTGAAATGGCAAATGTAAACTCCTCACCTCAATTAAATATTTTAAAATACAATATACCGAGTGTCCCAGAAGTCTTTCCCTTATTACAAACTTTATTCATATCCGCCATATGCAATGTAGAGACGTGAAAGTGGTGCCAAAATGTTGGAAATCTAACCAAATTTATTTTTTGCAGGTTTCAGTAACTTGGCTGTAGTGTAGCAGTGTCAGTGCCAAGGAATCGGGAATTAATGCTCTTGACATCGGGTGGCATCTTTCCATACAATGTTTCTTGGACTTGACAGGATTTGGGAATGAAGATAAATTCCATTTTTTAAATACCAACTTATTGATGGCAGATATTCTAGACGAAAGAATTCTGTACGTTTGAAAGTTCCTCTGCACTGTTATTGGTGACAGAGTCTCGTGATCCAGAGGACACGCTGAGCTTTTTCCTGATTTGTGAACATTTCCGGCTTTCTGGGCATTGACATTGCTACACTACAACCACGTTACTCAAACCTGCAACAAAGAAAAACTTTGTTAGTTTTCCAACATTTTGGCACCACTTTCACATCTCTACCTTGCATATAGCGGATATGAATAAAGTTATCAGGGAAAAACTTCTGGGACACCCGGTATATTTAATTGAATTGAATTAGAGTTTTTGGAAACATTGGAATCGCACACACCCTTTATATTGTTATTTGTGTGGGTGGTAAGATTGAAATAGAGAAAATGTCTGCAAATACCCTTGAATTTTCTGGAAGTTCGCCTTGAAAACCGGGAATTGTACTTGAATTTTATCATGGTCCTATAGTGGCTACCATGTAGCTGCAGCCCCGATTAGCCTAAGTGTGAGGCAGACGTAAAACAAATTTTTACCTTCCTTGCATAGCAGAGACTAATTAAATATAACCCAATTTATTCGCTAATTACCCCAGTGTTGGAGATTGTGCTTTCTTTATTTTGGGGGCAATATTTTGTATGATTATATCTGGGCAATATCATAAAATGTTTATGTAAGTTTTCCTTGTTTTGTTATCATCGTGGCATCACCCCCGTTGTTCCCCCACTGATATGATTGTATATGTTATTGTGAATTTTGTGTCTACAAATACCACCGCTTTTTACATTTTAAAGCTGTATGGAATTTGGAATGTTAAATTACGCCATAACCTTATATTAGTTTGTTGTGAGATAACTTACGTAATATATTATGCAGGAGCGTATATTCTAGGCTAGCTAGGCTATCTGCGAAGCCTGAAGTCTAGAGAATAAAATACAGGATGAAAATCGACCACAAATTGTAAATAATATTATTCAGATCAGGGAGATGATATGCTGATTCTGGAGTTGGCAACCTGATTTCTTATGAGTTGGCAACCTGATTTCTTATGAGTTGGCAACCTGATTTCTTATGAGTTGGCAACCTGATTTCCTATGAGTTGGCAACCTGATTTCCTATGAGTTGGCAACCTGAATTCCTATGAGTTGGCAACCTGATTTCCTATGAGTTGGCAACCTGATTTCCTATGAGTTGGCAACCTGATTTCCTATGAGTTGGCAACCTAATTTCCTATGAGTTGGCAACCTGATTTCTTAGGAGTTGCTAAATGTATTTCTATTCATAGCCTAGGACCACGTGACATAGTGAGATAGCCCAGATATTGGAGTCAGTATACGCCACTGATAGTATGACTTTCATATCTAAAGAGCTGGAATTCATATTCATGAAATACCGTTGAGCCTCGCCAGGTGTTTCCCAAACTTTGGTATCATGTCACCACACACGTGATTTCCCAATACCCAAGTTGGACATGAATTCATATTGCCTGCATTGAATTTCCTCTGTGGGGAAACAGAAGGCCCGTGCAACGAATAGTGGACGTTTCCTCCGCCGACTTTAGGTTTTATTGTTTCACGAGTAAAGTTATCAGGAAGAAGATGCAAACATGTAATTTAGTATGAGATCATGTACGTGTTACAACCAACATGTATTCAATTTAATATTCTGTAAACAGTATTGGAATTTGTTTGCGCTGCTCTCTAGCACTTTGTTTTAAAGAAATCTTTTGGTAACCCACAAACGTTCGCCGTTCCTGTGTATCGCTTCATAAGAGCTTGAGTAATTTCCCTGCGAATTCGTCCAACGGTTTGTCAGCGTTCCCAATGCTCGGAATATGATACAGTTCCAGTGCAGCGATGATTTACCCAGTTTTTCTGCAAACCCGCGCAGCAGTACCGTTGGGTGGGTTGCCTGCACAGTAGGCGTTCGGAGCACTTTCGTCTACCTTGTGAATTTGAAGATTGAATGAATTGAATTGGTATCGAGTTATCATGAAAGAGTATGGGTGCACAGGAAGCTTTATGATTTACCATACACAGCAGATGTGCATGTAGAAATTTAAGCAAAGAATACAGACTCGACCTGGCTTTGAACCTGGGTCTCTGCTGACATGCTGGGCCATTGCTATTGCAATTGATGTAGCTACCTACCCTGGTTTCGTAGGATTTTTCGAAATACAAACGATTGAATGATTTGGTTTATGTTACTTCGCTTTCTGCCACTTTTGGATAACAGCGAAGTTGGGGATGGGTGACGATATGAAATTGATGAAAGGACGCTCACGAAGAACACCTATTCCCAGACTATGATTCAAACCCGGGACCTCTGGCGCGCTGTGATAACCACTCCGTCACGGAGATCGGCGCAATACAAGAGAAATACAGACACAATACAAATACAAACGAAAATGTTGCTATTGCAATTTCGAAGTCCATTTCTCGTACTGCTTTGTGGAAGAATTATGAAAATGACAATCTTTAAATTGCTATTCTATGTATATTCCCTGTGAGAACATACGCTTCCCCATTTGTTAATCCTGGCGTTATATCGTAAGCAGTATTGCACGCCCAGAGACAGACTGGGACTAAAGTTTCCTTCTGCATTTCTCGTGCCCTTATGGAGGCGTGCGTCGTCCGAGCTTCTGGGTTTCCTGGGCACGCACACAGACAACATATTCGGAGAACGACCAAACACTACCTTTTCAAATCGAAATGTGAACCGGCTCGGTGGGCGAACGCTTTAAATTATCGCCCAGTTCCCTGGTTCGAATTCCGGCCTGGGCGTTCATTGTGCTAGTCCTTTCATTAATTTTATCTAATCAACACTCTTCCTTATCGTCGCGATTAGACAAACGTGGCAGAAAAGCGAGGCTTAATAACAAAAAAATATACCAATGGAATCACAATGTCTCCTAAGTCTCAGTAGTGCATAAGACGAGCGTACCAGATTAATCAGCAGCCCACAGGTGAATCGTCGAAATCCAACATTCAGGATTGGAGTTCATTCTTTGTAGTCTCTCCTTTGCAGTGACCCTCTACGAAGCCCACTAAATATCATATATTGATGGATTAGGATAATGACTTCCTTCAACTTCTTGAAAAAGCTTTTCAAAAAGTATAATTTTGCTCATTGCTGTTGACTCTGTGTCCAATATCTATCCTGTGGCTCTTGCATGGCATTAATTAGATTAGAAATAAATTCAGTTGGATAAATTAGTAATGGGCAAAAAATAGCCCAAATTGTAAATAACTGCAAAAAACTGGCCGAAACTTCCTTCTGTAGCACTGGCTTTTCTGATATTAAGGCCTGTTAAAAATTGAGAACAAAACTTTCGAATCGGCGTCCGCCATATACCAACCCGCGTTTATTCACTAGTCGGGCCACATAGCAAGATTCTTAAAAATATTGTCTCGTTTGTTGCATTGCTCCATGTTGTTTCGTTTACGATTTGCGATGCGAAGTTAACCAGAATTCGCCTTTTCGTTCAAGAATATGTTACCAATGCGTATCGATTTCCAGATTCTCTTTAGTACCCATGGATCAGATGGCGATTACACTGTAATTGCGGCTTTGGCCTTTTAAAATGTGCGGACACAGATAAAGCTTAGCCTGAACCCTGATATACAGCGGCTCACGTTTGGCTGTCGCCTCTAAATTTCACCTTTACAGTCACGTTCGGCAGCATGATGTACTTCAGCGGCAGTTTCGTAGATGATTCCCGTGATTGCACTGCATTAAAATTATAATAATGCTACAGTACATGTCATTTTCAGGGGTGGCCAACGCGTCGACCGGCAAGCCGCAAGAGGTATCCCGCGGCGCTCTGTTTACTTAAAGGCAAGAGCAACTGATAGAAACTTATCAGAAAATTGGAAACTATTGTGTGAAGACTTCTATCCAAATATTCGCAAAGTGGCGATTTATTCGATTGCATTTTTCGGATCTACATATCTATGTGAGTCAGCGTTCTCTACAATGAATGCGATAGAGGCAAAGGAGAGGAATCGATTACCTGATGATCGCTTGATTTCCTGCTTGAGAGTAGCAGTAACGTCATATGACTTGCAACATGATAAACTCATGGCGGAATACAGTGTCAAGTGTCTGGAAACAAGTGAACTGACTGCTGAAAAGTACAAAATAGTTGTGTAATTTATTTACTGATGCCCAGCAACAAGTCAAATACTTTTGTTAAAATGAGTCTTTATAAAAATAAAATTGGGTAACACTTCCGTATTGCGGAGACGGATTTCTTACTTTTTACATAAGAACGTACGTACGCAAATCATTTTCTTTAGCGTTGTTGAAGTTCGGGAATGTAGTTTTGATCCATTTTAATGCGAAATCCATGTGTTTATTTGCGAAAATATATCTCCGACACGTTATTGCTGCTGCCGCCATTTGCTTTCTGCACGTGAGCACAATCTTCCGTGTGTTACATGACGTAACCCCCAGTAAGTGTTTCAAACCTCGCCGTGTTTTCACTATAACATGACGTATCGAGTATTTTTATTTTTAAAAAAATTCTTTAAACTACGCTTGCCTAACCTAACTTTACGGGAAATTGTTTGTGGGGCTAACGTCAATGGTTTGCGAGGTATTAGCATAATTTCAAATCCGGGATTTTTCGGTGAACAAGGTTGCAACACTGCATACACACACTCCAAATCGACAAAACACTCGCACAACGCGTGATGAACCAGTACGCTATCGCCATATTGTGTGTTACAGAATCGAAATAACGAAGAACAGTAAGTACTCGTAAATGTAAGAAATATACATTATTTTCGTTGGAAATTCATTATTACACCTAAAGAAATGTTCCGCAATGCAAAATAGTACATTAGCAATGTAAAAAAGTGCGAAATAAATGATTTATAGGTGTCTCACCTATACGAAAGTAGTACCTAAAATTGTAGTAATTATGTTTATGTAAAAATATAATATTTTTTTACCTTCTCATTAAAAGGATGAAAAGATGCTAATGATGAACTGGGGAGATAAGGCCTAAAACAGGTTCCAGGCACACAGTGCTGAAGCCAAAACTTATTTAATAAATAAATAAGTAAATAAATAAATACATAAAATATAATAAAATAATTAATGTCAATTTCATGGTATTGGCCCTTTGCTTCATTTTTTAGGCTCTCGTTGTTAGGTCTAAGATAAGTAGACCGCCAGTGATTCTTGAAATGTAAATTAGCCCTCAAACCAAAAGAGATTGGCCAACGCTGCTCTAAGTAGTATGGTTAAGACCAATTTCTACGTGTGAGGGCCGACTCGGATCTTTGTGTTCTCAATATAACCATTTTAATGCATTATAATTCAGTACTTCATCTAAGGAAATAACATTTTAATATTTGATTGCTTTCAGATTTTTAATAAGCAGATTAAGAAATGTATTCAACAAACCAATGACTAAATTTGTTTCAATGTGACAATTAGCAGCAAAGCTCCGAGATTTTTCTTTAAGACTGCTTTTCGTGTATGTCGTTAGTTTAAGAAACTTGTCACGTACACGTCACGGTGCTTGTGTGATTCGGTTTAAAACCACCCTGACCCAATTCGACTATCCCCTCGGAATAGAATAAGTGGAAGAGAAGATACGTTGTGGATTTATTTATAGCACAAACTAGAATTGAGACGTTTATCAAAGTTGTTATGGCTGAATACAGAAACCCTACCACCCCAATGACTTCGACATAGGATTTCTACATAACATTGTCCACTAAAACTTCCGATACAGTTCAATCCACCTCTTTTGGTGGAAGAAAGAGGACTAAAACAGTGAACATTTCGTGAATCACAGGAAGAAGTCTCTACTTAACGATACTAATGTTGTAAGTCATTATTACTTTTTACTTTCTCAAAATATATAAATACTGGATGTCAATTATCTTGATTTAAACATGAATTTCAATCTGAAAGTTGGCTTCTGGATGAATATCAACAGTTAAAAATCGTAAAATTGTTCTTTTGGTCGGAAACTATATGTACGAGGATGTACCCAAAAGAAACACACAAAACAACCTTATCACCTTCAAAGTACTCTCCATTACACTTAATACATTTGTCCAATCCGTGATTCCATTCTTGGAAACATTTTTCAAACTCATCTGTTGTGATGCCTGACAGCTCCTTCCTCGTATTTTCTTCACCTCTTCTATGTTGTCAGATTGCTGTCCCTTCATGTCCGTCTTCATTCGGGGAAACAAAAAAAAGTCGCAAGGAGCGAGGTCAGGTGAGTAAGGGGCATGGGGCAAGAGAGTCATGCTGTTCTCTTACATCGGCCATCACAAAAAAAAAAAAAAAAAAAAAAAAACTAGGTGCGAGCGAAACTGCTTTTACGAAAAAAATCACCGTGACAGGAGACAACCTTCCCCAGCGAAGCTACTGAGTGTACTGAACTCACAATGAGTTGCTCGGCGCTTGCCTAGCGGGAAAAAATTCGTACTATGGATGCTCCGCCCAGCGCAGCGCTATTCCGTTTTTTTTTTGGGTACCCCCTCGTACTTAAGGGCAAAGGGCACAATTTCCCTCCTGAAGCACAGAGAGCCGAACTAGAGAGATCTACGCAACTTGACGGAAGGAAGCAAGAATTTTACACGGGCGCTTATGGAAGTATTACTTTTTATTTATTTACTCTGTGAACATGTTACTTAATACTGTAAATGTACATAGCACAAGGACGGGCAGAAGAAAGTTTAAGAAGAACTGGTTGTTGGTCTAATTAAGTAAAAGAGCTGTTGTTGTTTTTTTTTCGTTTTCCATATGAAATGCACGGGGGTCGAAACACATTTGTTAATGATTAGAGCCCGGGAGTTCAGGCATTTATTTTCGTTAAAATAGGCAGGCAAAAAGGCATTTATAATGTGGAAAATAGGCACTAAAAATGATAAAAAAGGCAAAATAAACAGAAAAAGGCACATTTGGAAGTCGCTTACTTTTATCTATAATTTCTGGCAAAATGTTAAAATCTACATTGGGAAGAGCATTTCAATTTTCACCAAATTCACGCACGTAACTTACCACTTAATGGCACACTAAATTTCAGCATGATGACAACTACACGATCCTTTCCCTCCAAAGTGCAGAACTAAACTAAAGATAGAGAACTTGATTTTGGAATGCATGCAAAGGCCCTTGGGCATTAGTGCTGTTTCTTGTCAATAACGTCCTGACACGGACGCTGGACGTGATGACGTAATTGTGCAGACGTTCTGCAACAGGTTTTCAGCAGTCAATCATGCAGAAGGAAATGTTAACCGAAAAGCAATATCCTAACTCAGCATGAAATACTTTTATCTCACACTTTTCTCCTTCAGCAATGTTGAAACATGCGTGAGTTCAATATTACTTAATTAAAGCGAAAATTATTCACATAATAAACGGAAGAAAAATAAATGCCAACAACGTTTTTTGGGAGAAAAATAATGTATATACACACTTTTTTTTATAAAAAAAAATGGTCCAATTTCATTGAAAAAGGCAAAAAAAGGCATTATAATTAAAAATAGGCAGTGGGGTCCCAAATAGGCAAAATAGGCAAAATGAAAAGGCTTCTAAAACATTCGAAACAACATAAAACGTATATCCGGAAAAAATTTATCAATATATCCAGTAGATAAAAAGAGGCATTTTGCCAAACTTCCGGGCTCTATTAATGATATTTCTAATAAACTTTATTAGCTTAATAGTCTATTGAACTTACAACTACAACGTGAGGATAAATTGATAACCTTCTCTGTTTTTCCAATACGCCCGTTTTGACGGAGTGAAAAGATACGCAACTCGTGCGAAACTGTATCTCATCCCTTTAACACTGAAACGTTCGTTTTGAGAGGAAATTCTTTGGAAGCTAAAGTTTTCTCTGCAATAATGGAAATTGATGGCAAAAGAAACGAGCGTTTCTCGAGACAATGGAAAACTAAGGGTTTGGCATTGATTGTTCTTTATCGTATCGTCTTTTTATCTTCGCGTGGTCTCCGGTGGATCGTTATAACTGAAGCTCCACGACTGCCGGTGACAAGTGACTGTTGACGCTCCGGTTGTCACACCGAATCTTCTGCTCCATTTGTCAACTGTCATGGAATGATTTTGGAGCATTCGTATGCAGTCTTAGCCAGAAAATGTCTCTGTCACGGGAGGCTCTTCACGGGCGTGTTCGTGAATTCGTATCGGCTGTCACTGCCAAATAAGAATGTATCTTTTTAAGGGGTAGTTGTATGTGTGTGAAGAGGGGACTGTACACTCTCTGGATGAGTTCGTTCACAACAACCAAAAACTTGATTCTATCCTCGCTTAAATGTTTACAGTAAACCCATTCTGCTGTTTTAAACGCACAACCATTAAATTAGGCGGGTGGCAGAAGTTCGCGCTGTTGCCACGTCGGAGCACAACCCTGTGTGGTCGGAGGTTTAAAAGAATGAAAGATCTCACCTTTGGCTTTTTTTGAGCCCATTTCAATCATTGTGTGTGTACAATTCCTTTTCAGTCTTTTTTTTCTAAACTTCAAACCATGTGGTTTATGACATTACGCGTTGCTCCGAAGATACAAATACAGAACACCCTTACAACAATCAGAATTAATATTACTTCCTTTGTTACTAGGGCCCGGGACTTTATGTCCTATAAAACTGTAAAATATGTATGTAATTATGTCATATAAATTGGAAAATGTCATCAAAAATTACAAATATGTCAGAAAAAATGCAGAAATATTTCCAGTAAAGCCAAAAATATGCACAACAGTACTCTCGAATTTCTCCCATACCCGATAGAGTAGAGTAGGGGCTGTAATGTACCGAATGTTATTTTTACTTTTGACTGATTTTTGTGAAAAGCTCAAAAGGCAAAGAAATTAGAACGAAGCTTCTTTACTTCCCGTGCAACAATGAGAGAGAACATTTTTCCTCAATAATGTTTGCATGGCTATCAATTGTCGGCGGGATAAAAAAAAGGTGGGTATTATTGTTCTGTACTAAGAAAAGAATGCACCTTTCTTCCTGCGTAATTTCCATATCCTGTCATCGGCAATATGAACTATCCGTTGTGCTAAAGCTACGAAGAAAAAAAATATGAAATAATCGATTATGTGCGAGAGAATTACGAAATTATACAGAAATATGTCATTACAATAAAATTGAAGAAATATGTTGTAAAAACGCGAAATTGGTGAAATAGGTCAAAATATGCTTTGTCAAGTTTGTCTATTTCGGCTGATTTTCATCAGATATGTAAAGATCTCACCCCAATATTAGATCCGAAGCCAAATGAAAAATATGTTATAAAGTTCCGGGCCCTAGTGATAACCAAACAAATAGCATAATTAACACGGTAAACAATGTACGTATTGTTCCAGGCATTTTTGCGAATGTGCAAAGAATCGTGCTACCATCTATTTTTGGGACACAGTAACAGAAAGGATTGTGGGAAACAAGATTATATCGAAGCAGACAAACAGTTTAATCCCATAAAATGTTATAACAATCGTCAAATATATTTAGTTAGAACACTTTCAGAACAAGGAAATGTGCTTCTTTTTTACAATGTGGCCAATACTGTATGTTCCACCATTGCAAGATTTATGTGCGTGATGTGATTATGGAAATTCACAGATAAGCAATTGCAAATATTTAATATTGGTTGTAGAATCTAGCGCTGAGGTCACCGTGTATGTTATCTCTACTTAATTAGCGTTCCAGAAAATCTAATATCGTGCGGAGAAAGAGCGGAAGTTCAGGTTGCTGCAATATTGCAGGAGCCTCACCGCATTAGCGCGAGGGGGTGTAAAATGTGGAATCTCCAGCGGAGGCAGAAGACCATAACAGGCGGGACGTAATCGAGCGGAAAGCTCTTGAAACTGGCTCCGTTCCTTGATTAGCTTTCGGCGCAGACATTCTGTCCGGATGAAGCAAGCGCTGGAGAGAAAAAGAACTGCTTCCTGGCGCGTACATACAGTTTACCAAGTAATTTTACAGTGTACTGACAACTTAGATGTATCCAGTACTACATTCTGTATCAATGCCTATTTCAAGAGCTGAGACCAATTAAATGCCATATATCTGTAAATCGTTCCCAAAGACTTCATAATTTAGTTACGATGCCAGGGTTCCATTTGTAAAACGTATTGGTTCTTATCTTGATGTAGCGGGTCCCCGTGACGGAGTGGTTAGCACATCGCGCTCCGGCGTCAGGGGTCACGGGTTCGAATCCCGGCCATGGGCATGCATGTTTGTGAGTGTCCATTCATCAATTTCATCACATCACTCATCCCCATCTTCGCAAATTAGCCAAAAGTGGCACAAGAAGCGAAGTAACATACAAAGCCAGTCCATTATCTTGATGTAAACATTTCTATTTAGAACAAAAACATCTACCATTCTCTTCCAATACTGAGTTACTGAAAAAAAATAAGATACGGGAAAGGACCCGAATATCGTCCCTTTTTTTAAACAAAAATTTCAGTTGAAAAAGCTAAGTGCAAAAATGGAAAACAACACGATTCAGTAGAATATTATATATATTTCTTATTTATGTGGGCTGTATATAAATAATATACAAAATACCTGCGAAAAAAAGTTTCTTAAAAGTGCTCAAATGCACGAAAGTAAGGAATGGTTGCCTAATATCGTCCCCTCCAACCATAATGAGAAAAACTTAAACTGATGGACGTTGGACTGAAAAAAAAAAAAAAACGCAAACGTTTATCTAGGCACTTAAGCAAACTGAACAGGTGAGGTGAATAGGTGGCTTTTGTCCCCCAGCACAGTCCTCGTGGCACCACTTTTTACAAGTTGAGCATTGCACCCATGTTACACCATTCCTGTCGGTAGAAAATAAACCATCACAATACAGAAGGTTGTTCGGGATCTCTGGTGACGATTTTGAAAGCCGCTGGCGGCGCTGTTATCAACGTCAGTCCGTCCAAACGGTGCATGCTGAGCCCCGTCAGTACCGAGAACGCGTGTGCAGAGTGTTGTGCCATTTACCTACAACGATCCCGAAGAAAATTGAACCATACTGGGAGGGCTACATAACAGCCCTTTCCGATGCTAAATATAGCTATTCGGCAATCAAAGGAATGTGCAAGAAGCGTGGTTTTGTGATATCGAAGAACGGGATCGGTGCGGTATTGAACAAAAAAGGCAAATGCCGACTGGGCCTAATTCCACAGGGAAAGAAACAGGCAAATCCACGAGCAGCTACGAGTCGTACAGCGGACATAGTGAGAAAAGGCCCTTGTGACAGGTGGTAACCCTGCCTCCCAAAGGAGTATCGCACATAAGTTGGGAATGTCTGTGTCAACAGTGAACACCATAATCGAGAAGGACCTGCAAGTAGAAATGCGGCATAAGCGACGAGTTTACAAGCTGTTGCCTCGTCACATTGCGGAACGTCGCACGAACGCTAGAAAGCTCTATGAGACCTATCTTGCAGCGGAGAGATGGAAAAATGTGGTGGCATTAGACGAAGCATATGTCTACCTTAGTGACTGTCACAAACCCCGCGCGATTTACTACCGCCCTCGCGACAAAAACAATTATCAAACATTGTATCGAGAATGCCAGGAAAGTTTTCCACGGGGTTTCATGATCATCGCTGGATACTGCTATAATGGCAAGCTAGCAACTCGCCGTGTAGCTAATAATGTGAAGGTGAACTCCACGTACTATCAGGATGAGGTTTGAACACCCATTTATAACATAGATATCCCGGCACTGTATGGGGGGGGGGGGGCAAAAACCAGGTTTTGGTGCACCAAGATAAAGCATCCAGCCATACCTCCCGTTCGACTCGTCTATTCTTACAGCGAATGGAGGTGGAAAGTGGCATCCGTGCAATTCCTTACAGTGACATTCCGGCGAAGGCGCCAGATGGGTCACCCATGGACTTCTGTGTATTTGGACTCCTAAAACGGGCCTTAGGAAAGAGACGTCCACGCACTCTCAATGGCCTCTGGAAAGCCTGTCAGGAGGAGTGGGAAAAGTTGGACATGATAACTCTTCGGAAAAGTCTGTTGCAATGGAAATTGCGTTGTCGGGCTATAGCGCAGAATGCTGGTTTTCCAATTGAGCATGATCGTTGGTGGCGACATGGGTTTTCATGAACTTATCACCCTTCCAACATTGTCCTCAGAGATCCCGAACGACCTTCTGTACAAGCACACGGCATCTTCTTCGCTGTCTTCCTAATCCTCGTCTCCGTCTGGATAATCATCGCTGTCGTCATCATCTGTGCTTACAAGTTCAGGTTGTTCCTCATCTTCCGATGACGAACTTGTATATTTGATGCTCTTCTTTGTGTTCTTTCTTCAGGCCCATTTCTTTCTTGCGAACTTCTTCCACGGCTCGAACCATAGCTTCTTTATCCCACTGTTTTCTTCGTAGGACCAGGAGGCATCTGAAACGATGAAAGCGCAATGCAACTGGGAGCCTAACATCGTCCCGGGGACGGTATTTAGCACACATAGGGGGACGATATTCGGATCTATCCTACAGGGTGATCGAAAAGTCCCCGAACCCAAACTTTAAAAAAAAATTTCGCCGGTCGTTATTATGATAATGTCAAAATTTCTGTGGAAGCTGGTTTGCGAGGGTCTTGGCTGTACACGACACATGAGATGGCGCTGGTGAGTGGCACTAGCAGTTGTGGCGAGGAAATGAACTACGAGCAGTGCTGGTAACAAAATAATCAGGTAAACTAAACCAACAGTTAACCTAAACTGAGACCCCACAAGAAAAAATCGGGTGTGGTTAAATCAGGTGATCTTGCCGGCCAAAGCCCTGATGAAATCAGGCGGTCATCAAAAAATTCACGCAGAACTGCCATGGTGGCATTGGACGTGTGGCATGTAGCTCTGTCTTGTTGTAACCACACATCTCATTCATCGGCGTACAAAAGTGCGATAAACTGCTGTATAATGTCCTGGTACACAATAGAGTTCACTCTGTTTTCGAAAAAAAATCCTCCTCCACCGACAAACTCATCCTTTCAACTCGCGTGATTATTTTGTTACCAGCACTGCTCGTAGTTCATTTCCTCACCACGACTGCTAGTGCAACTCCCCAGCGCCATTTCTTGTGTCGTGTACAGCCAAGATCCTCACAAACCAGCTTCCACAGAAATTTTGACATTATCATAATAACGACCGGCGAAAAAAAAATTTGAAGTTTGGGTTCGGGGACTTTTCGATCACCCTGTATAAGCAGTATGGCGTGGTATGAGAAACGACCAATCAAATACATTTAACTATACTTTACAACCTCTATTTTGATGTACTAGATCAAAGTAAAGTGAAACCCCTACCTTTCTGTGGTGCGGTGGTAATGAATACAGCACTCCTAAACCTTTGGAAAAAGCAAAACACTTATTTTCCACAACACAATCGCTAGCGTGCACACAGCAACCTTTGTTCTCTCACTGCATACTGAACAGGCCACGTTCAAATAGTTCTGCCTGTTTTCCGTAGTTGGCAGCACGTTACAACGCCAATACCATGGTGGACGGTATTGGGAGAGGGGACGATAATCGGGTCCTTTCCCTTACAGACAATAAACACGTATCGGCTATGGGGTTACCCTTTGCTAGACACCCAAATGCCAACCTCCTTCCACGTGCATTTTGTAGACCAGCAAGACTGGCGTCTGGTCTCAACGGCCAGTATAATCCGTGGGGTTCGTGTTGTGACGTGCATATATGTTTATTCTGTGATTGTCCATTCATTCCTCATCTTCCCGATTAGCCAAATGTGGAAAAGAGAAGTAAAATAAACTAAATCAATAATAAACACGTAACAATAGTAAGACAAATGTAGTACATTGTTAAATTAATCACGAGAATATTGCACATTCTATTTGACACTTGATAGAAAATTGTTTATAATTGTAAAGAATACAAGGTACACTTTTCACACTTCATTAATTGAAGCGCAAGATAATTTATTTAATTTCTACAGCGTACATTGTTAAGCTCACGCTCTTCGCCATCTTGTTTACATAGTCTACATTGTCTGCACGAAGGATGCATACCGTATCGTACCCAAGGTATTGGATAGAAATGCCAAGTCTTATGTCATTCTTAGCATAGTAGGAAACAGAGATGGGAATGCGGAATAAGCAATGAGGAAGATGTGAGGTTATTGACTTGGGAGACGAGGAAGCTTGGAGTGTTGGAATCGACAGGGAGTGAGATCAGTTGGCGAGAATACGAGAGAGAGTAAGGACTGCAGATTATGAGAGAGAAGCGAAGTGGAGAACGATTAGGACAATGGTGTGTGATGATATTGATGTCTGACAGGGAGGTCAAGTGTGGGAATAATCTTCATCTAATTGTAAGGCAAGTAATATCCTTTTCCAAACCAATCCATATCGGTTCAGTCATGGAGAGTACAAAAACCCAAAGTTAATTTCTATCGCCATTCCTTTAAAGGTAACCTCTCGCATTTGACATTTAGGCCACGCGAGTAATAACCATCTGAGAGATGAATACAATCTAAAGGTTCTTGGTTCGATCCCAAACGCAGAAGTAACATTGCGTTACGATACAAACCTTGTTTATGCGTAGACACACATATCTGGTTAAAGCTACTGTCTTTCACTATCAAAAACGTTTCCAACAACTACTGAATATAATTGTTTTTGTTTCTAACGTCTACATACCACGAAACATTGGAGTTCAAAACCTACCAGGAGATCGAATTGTATACCCAAAACGACCACCACGAATGGAAAGAAACTCCCTGGGGAGCTTGTAAATGTGATGCCTTGAAAAGTTTACGGTTCGTTCGAATCTACATATGTTAAGCGGCAAAAACCATTCCGTATAAGTTATCTTTGTAGAACATCAATGTGCGGCAAGAAGAATTGCAGTCGCCCGAAATGCGGGCAGTCAGGCATGATTGCACCCCCTGCAGTCAGGTTCAGCCAAGAATGTAAAATTTCTGGCAGGCGGAGTCGATGGCATGGCCCCTTGCCAGTGAGGAAAGTGATTCGTCGCTTTGTTGGGAACTCGGAGCGGAGAATGGAGAAACTGTCGAACTCTGGAGAAAAATGTGGAGGATCTTACATTCTTCGCCCTGTGCGAATTAAGTTTGAGAAAAAAATAGTGCAACCCATTTCGTTCAATTTCCTCCTTTGGAGTAAGTCGCGGGAGTCTCTAGGGTACAGTGTGTATGATCACTCGTTCTCTAATGGCATTTTTCATCCACGTGTACCCTTTGCGATATACTTACTTCCAAGTGGATGACTTGGGAGCAAATTTTGCTGAAGCGAATCCAAATTTAAGAATCATATTTAAGAAATAAATAGCAAGGAAAAATAAATAAAATCAATAAAAATGTAAAAAAGTACTTATACAAACAAAATTTACCATTGTTTACGTCATTATTTATCAGGCTGTCCACTGACCTGGAAAACCTGGGAAATCTGGAATTAGCCTGAGATTTGTACCTGGATAACCTTGAAAAAGCCTGGAATTTAACCAGATACCTGGATTTTTCTCAAAATTACCATTTTCACTACATACGTACACTTCACTTAGGGTCTTATGTTTTGTGAGTACGTGGATGACAACCACGGGGATACCTGAGCAGACTCTGTCACTGCCTCCACTTGAATTTTGGGGGGAATGCTGCGATTCAAGGGATTTATTCGTTAATTTTGAGTCAGTGAAAGCTTGGTCCTGGATATGACCAAGTATGTATGAGTATGAGTAAATTTTGTAAAAATAAAGTAACTGCCCCTTTCCCATTCAAGAAGAATATGCAGAAACATGTAATTATTAGAATTTAAATTAATAATTTTTAGAACTTTTGTAGTAAAAACAAAATATAAAAAGTATTGGTCGCGGTGGCTCAGTCGGTAACGCGTCTGACTACCATGCTAAAGGTCCCGGGTTCGATCCCCGGCCGGTTCAAATCCGGGAACTTTTGTAACGATGGAAGCGGCCCCGGCGCCCACCCAGCGTTGAATAACATGGGTACCTGGGGGGAAACCATGGGGGGTAAAGGCGGTCAGGGGCGGGAGGCTGATCACATCACCCCCACTCACGACCGGATCACCCCCTATACGCCTTCATGGCGTGGGGAGCACTTTACTTTTTTTACTTTACTTTATACTACTACCAAGGGATATGAATTCCACGGCAGTTAAAGGTAAGAACTTAGCTTGCTTTTGTTAGTTACTGCAAATTTTTCTCCAACTGGCCTTCTGGTAGGGGTTATTAATAATAACAACTTTTCTTTGTTTAAAAAATTATAGATCTGGAAAATAATATAAATAGACCTGGAAAAAACCTGGAATTGAAAAACAGACATTTAGTAGACACCCTGTTTATTCGACGTGTGTGTTTGTACAGGCCTATAGTTGTCTTCGTATATTCCCGTTGAAGGTTTTTCCCTTTTAAATATCTAATTCTCAAATTCTCACAGTGCCTTTCACGGTCGACTTGTCCGCCAGCACGTGCGCGGTGTTTACAATTGAAAAAACTAAAATATTCTTCCATATGTGCACAGTAAACGTTGTAAAGTATATATTTAATCAGCGCCATGCTTCTCTACCTAAAACCATTTAATACGAAGCGTAATTCCTCTCGGTTGAATAGTTATCGTGTTCTAAAAATGTGAAGTGATACGTTTTTTACATCTCAAGCGGCCGCCATTACAACTGCGCTCGTGATCTAGGGGTCGCTTCTGATTGGTTACGCTACGAAAAATGATTCGGGCCGAACCTATCCTTGAGGGCATCTGAAATGCCATAAGATTTCGCACTTTACACGGTAGCATTTTGGCCATGGCATAAATGTTAAGAGAAATGCTACGTTCAATGCTTTCGTCTAAAGCGGGTGTTAGGCTAACAACAAACACAGTCAGTTAAATTTATTGTTACATAACTTCCACCGTTCGTCTGCGTGATCCGTGTCATAATACCCATTTGAAAGATCATTAGGAGTGGAGTAGAGCAATTAATTTCCACAAAATTGCCGCTAATTTTGTTGTGCAGAACAGCTGGGTTTCTGCGGTACTTCCGTTGGCTCTCTGCCAAAGGATTCTTTGCATAGTTGCGCCAAGTGGCAACTCGAAGCAGTCGTGTGCATCGAATTGTGTAAACATTCTGCGCCTATTGCACATTACTTATGGAACTGGCCACAGGTGCTGTGCGAAGCGGCCGAACTGTCCAAGTTTGTTCTTTCTTTTCGCGAGCGCTGTGTCCCTTATCGCTCGTGGCGAACGCTCTTGGCCAAAGCAGATGAGAAGGGTGAATTATTTAGTTCATTGTGAGTTTCAGACTGCTGATTCTAACGTGTAGGGGCTTAAGATTAACTACGTTTCTTAACATTGCATTTTAAAATCCAGTGGTAAAATTGCATCTTTAGAAATTTAGAAATTCTTCATGTATGGGCGATGTTCAGCCTGTGGCTGCTCTGTCACTTAAACCGCAAAACGTGTACAGTCAAACTAAAAATATTACAGTACTAATAACATGTAGTATTCAATTGCGGGGTGGTTAGCAGCACATCGCGCTACGACGTCAGGGGTCCCGGGTTTAAATCTCGGCCTGGGTTTGGATGTTTGTGAGTGTCCATTCATCATATCATCACTCATCGTCCTTGTCGCTATTAGCCGAAAGTGGCAGAAAGGCGATGCACAATAACCTAATTCAATCAATCAAAACAAATATTCCATTACATTTATCCCTAGTAAATATTTCAATAACTAATATTAAAGAAATAGATAAAAATTACTCAGTCACACAAATGAGAACTTATTAGATTCCAATTCAAAACTGGCATGATTGATTGATTTTGGTGTTATAAGTGCACTTTATGCACAGTAAGGCAAATCGGGACTGGATCTACAGTTTCAAGTGGGATCCGAACCACTATGTGCCTCCACCGGATATCGAATCCGGGACCCCTTGATTAGAATGCAACGACGCTACCACTGCGCTATCTGGGAGGCCTCAAAACTGACTTGTTTTGCATTTCATCTGCTCACCAAGAGATGCTTTTGTTACTGCATTTTTAAAGCTGCTGTATATAGCACACGAGGTAGCATCTGCTGGTAGCGCGTTTCAGTAATATGAAGAGGCAGATTTGAAAGACGACAGACATTAAAATTTGGAAAAGTTGTCGTATGACGTTCGACAAATAACGGAGATATTTGATCGCAAAATATGACCCGCGTAGGCACAAGAAACTCCTATTCCGGACTACTTTCACTCATTTCTCCCGTAAAAAATTCCCAAACAGCAGCAAAACTAACACTCCTGGTGTATCCTGACATTACTACGACCCCATATTTTAACTATGTTTGCCTAACGTAACATAACATAACATAACCGAACCGTCTATGGTTCGTGGGGCTATGCGTGAATGGTTTGTGGGGCTACCCGTGCATGACGTCAGCACCAAATTTTAACTGCAGATTCGTGATTATGATGCCTAAATTAATGACTATGCGAAAAATGAAAGAAATTGGGGAACCGTCCGGTATTGTAAAATCATGCCATAACCATTTCCAATACGAACGAGAATATATACGAGGGGCGATCAGGTTGCTCTGACCCTAGCATAGAAAGAGCGACAATAGGGTTTCAATTTTTTTTTTTCAACATACTCCCCTGCAACTCCAATGCACTTTTCCCATCGGTGCGTTTTACCCCCGCACCCCCTATACGCCTTCATGGCGTGGTGCTATGCACAGGGGAGCACTTTACCTTTTTTTTTTGCTCCAACGCCTGGATACCTTGCAAAAAAAAAAAAAATCTTCCGACTGGTCCTCCAACCATGAGTTCACAGCCCTTATCACCTCAGAATCATCAGAAATTTTTTGCCCACGAATGTCATTCTTCAAATGTTTGAACAAATGGAAATCACTGCGGGCCAAATCTGGGGAATAGGGTGGGTGTGGCAACAATTCGAACGATGCATCTGCGATAGTGGCCCTCGCAATGCGTGAGGTGTGGACAGGAGCATTGTCCTGGTGAAGGAGCACACCACGGGTCAACATCCCACGCCTCTCTTTCTTGATGGAATCCCGTAATTTCTTGATTAGGTCACTGTAGTATGTGCCAGTGATGGTTTGGCCTCTTTGTAGATAGTCCACAAGAAGGACACCCTTGCAGTCCCAGAAAATTGAGGCCATCACCTTCTTGGCTGACGTTTGAACCTTGAACTTCTTCGTTGGTGGAGAATGTGGCTGTTTCTACTCCATGCTTTGTGATTTTTTTCTGGGTCGAAGTGATGAACCCATGTTTCATCCAAAGTTACAAATCGGGCAAGGAAATCGTCTATATCAGCACGAAACTTGTCAAGAAGTTCTTGACTGATGAGCACTCGGGTGCGCTTCTGATCTGGGGTGAGGTTTCGAGGGACCCATCTTTCAGCATTTTTTTTCATTTGCAATTCCTGGGTAATTATGTTTTGCATAGTGCCATATGACAGGCCACACAACTCAGCAACATGACGGATAGTGACTCGACGATCCTTCAGCACGGTATGTGGACTTTGTTAATGTTTTCGGTCGTCATGACAGTTTTTGGTACTCCACCTGCATGTTCATACTCACAAGACTCTCTCCAACAATTAAACTCACGACACCATCTCTTCAGCATACTGTATGAAGGAGCAGTGTCCCCTAGTGTATCCACCAAGTCCTCATGGATTTTGGATACCGTCCACTTCTTCTTCACAAAATATTGATCACCGCACTCACCTCACTTTTCTCCATTCTGGCACATTGACACAACTTCACTCAGTTAAACCCCTGTAAAAAGCAAACTGTACACTACTCAGACTTGCAATTCAGAATGAAAGCATGTAAAGGATCACTAAACAATAACGAAATAAAAAATCAATCATAACGTCATTCCTTCTATGTTAGGGTCTGAGCAACCTGATCGCCCCTCGTAATTTTAAAAAGTACTAACCTTAAAACAATGCACTTTCTGCTACGTGGTTGCCCGGCCGAAGAACGCCACAATACTGAAAATGTCGATACACTCCCCAATATGCATTTTCAATGAATAGCACTTACCACACTAAAAACGCACGCCCACCTTGCAAACAAAATCCCAGTACCATGTGACATGAACAGAAAAATCGTCTGCAGTAAATCTCGCGCGGTCTGACGTAACTTCAGGATTGCCAACCTTTAATCTCAGATATTTCCAACACGGCTTCAAGTTACAAAACATGTCCCTTCATATCACATGCAGATAGCAACAATGAAAATGACGTCATAAATAGTCCCATCAAAAATCTCACTATAATGCATCTCCTAAAGCTCAAAACAAATCGTCGTATAGAACATAACCTTCATAAATGACACAAAAATCATCACCTTGTCGCGGGGGTACGGAGGGTGACGGTACCAGAACTAGTGGTCTACACGTAACAAACACGAGAATTTCTTCTTAATAGGGCACAACCTTGCTGAATTTTTGCGTGGACCAAAAGGTACAGTGAGAAGATTGGACACACATGCATCCAACTGTCAGATCGCAACCTTAATGAATTTTAGCGAGTGAAATTTCATACTGTCCGCTTTATTAGATACATTTTTCTAGTACCATATAGGAGAAAGAGTCCATCCATGCTCCAGTTCGACGAACGGTATGTTTTGTTTTGGGTTTCGACGTTGTAGTCAAGGAGCGAATTTACAATACCGGAAGTATCTTCAATTGCATTCAAATGCGGCATACTCACTAATTTTGGCCTCGTAATCACGAATCTGAAGTTAAAATTTGGCGGTCACGTCTAGAAATTGCAAAATAAGTCGAAAGAAGTGGGGCCGTGAACAGAGTAAACACCCTTGATTTATGAAGAAAACAACTATTTTTTGCAATGATTAGCGTTTCAAACTATATTTACGATGACCCTTAATTTTAACTATGCTTGCCCAACGTAACCTTACCGTGAATGGTTCGTGGGGCAAACGTGTTTTCCACCTTTTCTCACATGCAAATCAACGCTCTCACTTATTGCACAACACTTGAGCAACGTTGGTAGGAAGACCGTTGTGCGGAAAGGAAGACGTCTTCATATCGTTTCCATGTTAGTGTATGGAAAATCATAGCGGTAATTGACAAGTTTATTTTGCAATTTGTAGACGTGACCGCCAATTTTTAACTGCAGATTCGTGATTACGAGGCCAAAATGAGTGAGTACGCCGATTTTGAAAGCAATTGGAGATACTTCCCGGTCATGCCTGCCCTTCGTGTATTTGTGACACTCTTTTTGACCCATACTATCTTCCGTAGTTGTTTCTGGCCTCATACACCATTCTACGACCAGAGTGTGACTTGCTGCTGGAAGTGTTTTCTTCTTTCGACAATTCACACTGCACTCGTAAAGCTTTAGGTCCCGCCTGGGTCGCGTTTCTGAAAATGTTAGCACGACGTTGACGGTCGTGCCCGAGTCGATCTTTCACTTGCACCACACACAGTAGTGTGTGTAAAGAGATGACTCGAGAAATTGGCGGTGTAAGTCCGTCATATTTCCACTGCCATCTATCTAGGCCGCGGTGGCTCAGTCGGTAACGCGTCTGACTACCGTGCTAAAGGTCCCGGGTTCGATCCCCGGACGGTTCAAACGGTGGAAGCGGCCCCGGCGCCCACCCAGCGTCGAATAACATGGGTACCTGGGGGAAACCCTGGGGGGTAAAGGCTGTCAGGGTCGTGATGCTGATCACATCACCCCCACTCACGACAGGATCAAGAAAGTGTGGGGCGTTACTCCCACACCCCCTATACGCCTTCATGGCGTGGTGCTATGCACAGGGGGAACACTTTACCTTTTTTTATCTATCTAGGATATCCGAATTGTCCTCATTATCCAAAATGTCCTAATATACGAATGTGTGCATTATCCGGATAGTTTTATCGTTTATCTGTTTTACGGGCTATCCACATATTATTTTATTCGTCATGGAAGACAAGCGCTGACGCCGGGCCGCTTGCCGCCGAGTCTCGTAGCGAATGTCAGGGAATGTAGTAACAAACGCATGTAGAATATGAGCCAAAACCTAAATTATGAACAAATATGGAGAATAGCAACTGAATTTTTCGAGTCTGTGTGCGATGATGGGCAAAGATAATACAAAATACTGATTTCAGCTTCATTCATGTATTTACATAGAAGTCCGTCCCCTGGTCATTAATATCCTTGCGTGTTATGCAACGTTCGATTCATCATTCAAGTCTACAAGTGCTCTAGACTGTACGTACAGGCATGTAGCATCTTTATTGTCCACTAAATTTTATTTTCAGCTCCACAAGTCTTTAAAATGTCAATAGCTGGCACGAGTACGTGGCACACATCAACAATAACTACCAAAAAAGTACAAAGTTGTTCACTTGAGAGTTGTCTGCGGAGAACCGAATATCGCACACCGGGGAGTGATACGCAGGCTGGATGGTTTCTCTGCCGTAGCGGAGCCCATAGGCTGGAGTTTATTACTTTCATTAGTAACCTTAAAAGTAGTTGGTGCGGTTTTGCCTTTCTCTTTCTCTCGCTGAGCAAGCGAAGGAACTTCCCAGGCTTGAATATTTGAAATGGTTCCCGTGTTCCCTCAGGAGGACTGGGCTTTCTAGGCTCTTAGCGGCGCTCGTAAATGCAAGGACGAGTAACAAGGAACTTTCTGCCTCATCCATCTTCACCCTATAAAAGTTTAACGTGAATGCAAATTACTTCCGAAGTTATATTTGCGGCTCGGTGGCTCACTTCCAAATTATTTTTCATTAAAATTGTCTTTTTAAGGCTGAACTGGTGGCGATCCTAGAACAAATAGAAAATTATTATGAAGAACATCAGTATTCTTGAAATGTGTTCTAATAATACATCTATAGTTCGTCTTTGCAGAGAAGCTTATTACGTTTGAATCGCTGAGCGGGGAAATGCCTGCACATTACAACAATTAGTGGGTTGTGATTGCCTTCACAGTGGAATTTTAAATCAACTTTTTCATCCAAGCACTAAAATTTTGAATGTGGGTAATTGTAATTTTTCAAGCGAAATTTATTATCTTCACAATGACGACAGATATACCTTTCATAGTATATTCGCTCCGTATCTCTTACTTTCTGATTTACAGTAAATCATTTGGCTCTCTTCAAGCTCTTAATCAACCATTGACGGCGCCAGAAAAGAATGCGTGGAGAAGCAAAGGTGACAGTCACATTGGAAAATGTTAAATTTGAACCTTCAATTTTCTTGTATGTGGGGAGGATGGTTCGATAAGGGGCCAGGCTGGTCGGCGGGGAGGCGAGCTGTTCGCCTCCGTTCACCCCCTGTAGCCCCCCACACAGGAACAGCTCAGATCTTTTTACTCTCGTGCAATAAATAAGTGCTATTTTTCTTTTATATAAGGGATTTTCCAAATGGCATTTTTTGCGTGCACTGTCTACGTTGTAATGTTCTCAAATCTATATTGTATGATTTTAACTGTATACCCGTTACGTAAAAATTAATAATTACATCGGAGGTATTTACACTTAAAAAGCATTACAGTAGTACTCTTTTGCTGGTTGGGAAAGTAGCTTGGAACTTAGCATACGTATAATAAGTTTGAATGACATAACTGGGCATGCAAATCATGTGCCAGGTTGCTGCACCTAACCAGGCTCTGGCGACTAGACCTACAACTAGTGTAATCCCCTGTGTTGGAGTTTGTTTTGTGTCGTCCATGTGTGTTTGTGATTGTGCCTTCAGCCATCTCACCCTATCTTCGTCATCTCCATCGCCGTGATTAGTGAAACGTAAAAAAAAAAAAAAAAAAAGGATCCAAAGTGAATACGTGTACTAAACATCAAATCAGCTTATTGAAGTCGCGACCACATAATTGATGTACAGAAACGAGATGAAATATTTTGTCTTGATGCGAGGGCTTTATTTCTAATGAGGTTTTAGGAAGTTAGGAAGTTTGTCACTGATAGACGGTAAAAATATTGGGATCTCAAGTCCTGATTTCACATCATAAAATCCTTTATTTGTAAATCAAAAATTGTATTGAGTTGTGATTTAGGTTTGTTCACTTTGTTTCTTAAGAATAGCATTCTTGTATGCGTGAAGTTAAAAAAAAAAAAAAAAATCCTCATCCATAAGATGAAGGCTGAAACATTAATTTTTGCATGCAAATTAAACCAAGTCTGAATCTCTTGTTAAAGAACAGCTTCAGTTTCCATCGTAACCGGCTTTGTGGTAGGGATTTTTCATTGTTAAAAATTCAGTGCCAGATCTACAAGCCGCAAAACCCCGCAGTGCGGGGGGCCCGGAGACAAATAAGCCTTTAGGGGGCCCTCAGCCATTGACATAGTAAAGGGTTCTTATATGCGTATTTAAAAATAAACGTAGGTACTCAGGGGTACAGAAACGAATACAATATATATACAGGCATAGGCAAAGTTAAAGTTCCCTGTGCATATAGCACCATGGCATGAAGGCACATTTAGGGTTTGTGGGCCCCGCATGTTTTCGATGTCGGCCATCTTGGAGGTGACGTGATCAGCACCATGCTGCAGCCGCCTTTACCAGTCAGACTAGAATTAAAACAGGCTGGAATTTCACGAGAAATGCAGCGGTGAAGGTATCTTCAACTTATCTTTAACTAGGAAGAAGTTACGACTGCATGATTGTAACAAATATATCATTTTCCATGTGTCAACATTGTCAATCACATCAGCGCCTTCCCATTAAAAAAAAAATTGAGTTGAATTCAATATGGCGGACGTCAGTTTGGAATACACCAATGTGGTTCCCCCCTAATCCTAACCTGTTTCTATCATGACCAATTATACTCAGCCTAACTCACTTGCTTTTTGTAGGGGGTATTAAGGTACTTTTGAATCATCCTCTAGGCCCTTATATGTGACTTTGTCCACATGAGATCAAGAATTACACACACACACATATTGTATATATGTGTATGTATGTATGTGTGTGTGTGTGTTTGTGTAAAGGTAGGTAAGTACATAGACGGGGCCTTTGGTAATACTTTGCGTGGAGAACCAAGATTTGCAGATCCGGCACTGGTTAAAAATATCAATTTTCTTAATTTCCAACTATAAGTAAGTAAGGGCGATTAAATAAATGTTAAGGAAAAGGAAAAAAGGTCAAGCAAAAATAATGGAAAAAGTCAAGAATTTTGTATTTGTTTTTGTTTGTTAGGATATATTTTAAAGATAAGATGTCCACTTGTGTATTGGTAATTGTTTTGAATTATAAAATTTATAGATATTATTTTCTTTCTTTCAGGTTCGGGAAAGTCTTACACGATGATGGGCTCCCAGGATAACAAAGGCATCATCCCACGCCTCTGTGACTCGCTCTTCGACCGCATCAAAAAGAACCACAATCCTGAGCTCTCGTACAAGGTAGAAGTTAGTTACATGGAAATCTACAACGAGAAGGTAAGTGCCTAAAAGTGTGGGTAAATTAAGATAGAGAGCAAGCATGTTGTGTGGCACAAGGCTGAAAATTTAGTTTTTTTGTTTATATATATACCGGGTGTCCCAGAAGTTTTTCCCTGATTACAAACTTTATTCATATCCGCTATATGCAATGTAGAGATGTGAAAGTGGTGCCAAAAATGTTGGAAAACTAACCAAGTTTATTTTTTGCAGGTTACAGTAATGTGGCTGTAGTGTAGCAGTGTCAGTGCCAAGGAATCCGGAATTAATGCTCTTGACATTGGGTGGCATCTTTCCATACAATGTTTCTTGGACTTGACAGGATTTGGGAATGAAGATAAATTCCATTTTTTAAATACCAACTTATTGATGGCAGATATTCTGGACGAAAGAATTCTGTACATTTGAAAGTTCCTCTGCACTGTTATTGGTGACCGGGTCTCGTGATACCAGAGAACACGCTGAGCTTTTTCCTGATTTGTGAACATTTCCGGTTTTCTGGGCACTGACACTGTTACACTACTTTCCCGGTGAACGGAGTCCGCGACAGTCGCACGCTACAGTCTGATTTTTTTCGCTCTCTTTCCCTTTCTGTTGACGTTGCAGACTGACGCCAGTATAATCCTCCCTCGGAAGTTGTGTTGTGTCGTGCCGTGTGTTGAAGATTGTGGCTTAATATGGCACCACAAAAGTTTACATTACAACAAAGGAGCCGAGTGTTACTTCGGAAAGAGGAATTGTGGAGAAGTGCGACGACGTTTTGCAACGAAATTTCCTGGTGTTCCCGTTCCACATAGGACCACTATAATAAACCTCGTAAAAAAGTTTAGAGTAACAGGGTCAGTTCTGAATAAAAGCGGAAAGAAAAATGGGTAAATCTAAAAAATAATTATACAAAGACAATCCGCACACCATCCGTGAGTTAAAAGAGAGTATTGTACGAGAAATCGGGAGAATTACAATAGACGAACTTGCACGTGTAAATGCCAATTTCCTTGTGAGATGCCAGGAATGTGTTGCAGCAGAGGGACATCATTTTGAACACCTTCTGTAGTCAAGGCTAGTACACAATATGGAAACTGTAATTTTAATAGCCGACTGTCGCCGACCCCGTTCACCGGAAAAGACAAGCGCTGACGCCGGGCCGCTTGCGCCAATTCTCGTAGCGAATGTCAGGGAATGGTCTGTTACCAAATATTGCAAATTAGAATTAGAAGACTTGAGCACTGGAGTTAAATTTTGGGTCGTCACGTATGTTTGTGATAATGGGGCAAAATAGCGACAAGGCAAACTGTTATCCATATCATCATGGAACTTGCTTCTGAACATACTCTTCATGATTCTTGTTGAATACATCAACTCCTCTCCCCCAATTCTTATGTGCACACGCATTCATATTTCCTGATGAAATTCGATTTCCAAGATGTGTGAATATCAAAAGTTTGCATTACGAAGGTCAAATAATCTTAGGCGTGGAAAATCAGTCGCTCTCCCTTGGAAGATCCAAAGCTGCTGATATTGGGGGATGAAGGAGCAGGATTTTTGAAAAGGCCTTTTGATGGACGCTTTCGTCGTCTAAGTATTCCCTTTGAGAGCTTCGGAGGAGATCCTTTTTCTGTCCAAGGCCTCGCTGGATGCGTGACGTCAGGAGCGGGAATCGCGAATCGGAGCGGATCTGATCTGAAATTCAAATTCCCCTTCCCGTTGTGTCTCCCTGCGCTAATGTCGGCCACCGCAACGAGGAGAGAATTCCCTGTTCACCTTCCGAATGCAGTGACGCACGTTCCAATATCTGCATCGATGGTGCGTGTGTATTGGAAAGTAAAATGGCAGTATTTATTAACAAATTGCATTATTCTATGAATAATAAAACAAACTAAAGTTATCCCTAGGTAAAGTTCCCCGTGCCATGAAGGCACATTTAGGGGGGATAGGACCCCACACATTCTCGAACTAGGCTATTTTGGAGAGGATGTGATCAGCACCATGCTTCTGCCGCCTTTACCTCCAAGGGTTGCCCCCAGGTACCATTAATTTGAGGCTGAGTGAGCCCCAAAGCCGATTTACGCGTGGCCGAGGCCGGCACACATTCTCGATCTAGGCCATTCTGGAGAGGATGTGATCAGCACCATGCTTCTGCCGCCTTTACCTCCGAGGATTGGCCCCAGGTACCTATTGATTTGAGGCTGAGTGAGCCCCAAAGCCGATTTATGCTGGGAAAAAGCCGGCACACATTCTCGATCTAGGCCATTCTGGAGAGGATGTGATCAGCACCATGCTTCTGCCGCCTTTACCTCCGAGGGTCGCCCCCAGGTACCCATTGATTTGAGGCTGAGTGAGCCCCAAAGCCGATTTATGCGTGGACAAGGTCGGCATAAATTATTGATCTAGGCCATTTTGAAGAGGATGTGATCAGCACCATGGCTCTATCCCTGTTCATTATCACGTGCCGTGAAGGCGTATGGGAGAGGGGGTTGTGGAGGTAAGCCTCTCACAGATTCACTCTCTCTGCGATATGACCTTTAAAATATGGATGGTATTTTATTTTATTACCGTCTTGATTAACATATATTGTTAAAAAATGTACGTTAAGGATCTAAACTAATGAAATATTCAAATGGAATGACCATAAATTCACTTACCTCGCCTATATAAAATTCAAGATCTTTATATACAAATGCAAGTGATGAATGACATCTGTTAGTTAAAAGCTTAATGATAAACGCGAGAGAGTAATATCTTAAAATGCTGCAAGTTTGAGAGATGCGGTAGCTACCGACATTACACGTGAATTGAATTTTTGTACTTATTTCTTGCACTCAAGCCCCAGGTAGAGCGTCGGATTGCCACTCAGGAGACCCGGGTTCTATTCCTTAGGCTGGTAAACACTGCACAAACAGTTCTGACGATCACCCCATGAGCACGTGAACACTCATGTATATGTCTTAAATTACGTACATATTAAATGCACACACACAACATACGTATATATATTAGAAAAAATACTATGTTTGATGTGCAAGTATACACACACAGTTTACTCTGACACGACTTCTTTCACGTCTGATAACTTTTTTAGATAGTTGGTAACACTGACTCCTACAGTGTTCCACGGAGGGCGTTGAACACAATTGCTGTGCGTGTTGCATAGAGCTGACAGCTAAGGGGCTGATGGCCACAATACCCCGAAGATGTTCACTTGGCTGTGCGAACACTGATGGAAGCGACAATACCTCTTTCATTCGACACCAGAGTGCAGCATATAGTTACAAGGCATGTCTAGGGGGACTCGAAAATGTCTGTGCTACATAGTTGCAAACTTTAGCCACAATTCGCTAAACCTGGTGGATTTTAAGGGGGAGAGGGACAATTTCCCATAGGTCCTTCTTGTATTACTTCAAATATACCATGATTTTGCGGGGAAATTATTGAAAATAAATTGAACTGTTATTCTCACTTTTCAATTGAATATGAAGTTACAAAGGAGAGTACAAAAACATTATTGTGAACACTCGTATGTGAACCGCACGCGACGCCACTGCTCTAATCTATGGGTACCTGCTGGAACTAGAGGGAGGGGCTAATGGCAGTCGAAGCTTGGTGCTGATAACATCACCTCCACAGTTGCCGAGATCTAGAATGTGAGGAGTCCTACCCTCCTCCAACCCCTTATACGCACCTTGATTGCAGCTATGTAAAGTAGTTATTAGAGTAACGATTTGATTTGATTTGAATTTAATATTTTGGGTGCGTCAGCAGTTAGGTTATTTTGCACCCGTCACATTATACCGGGCCCAGCCCCTTAACTTAAATAAAATAACGTAATTGTTGTCTCGTGTAACTAAAATATTAAAATAAAAAAATAAAAAACAGGCTGTAAAGGGGCTCTCAGCACACATAAGGACAAAACACAGGACAACACACAATTATACTGGCCATGGAGCCAGGCGCCAGAGCCTCGTTAGTCTGCAAAATGCAGTCCAGGGTGTACTACGTGGAAGGTCACCCCCTTACACCCCTTAGAGTAACGAGTGGTGCATCTCAAAGAGAAGTATTATTAGTTAAGACTATACATTTTGCTATATAACAATGCCCTCTCCTCTTTTATTTGGGCCTGTTTACACAGTGCGGTCCAAAATAATATCTCCACTTGCTACATTTCACATATTTCGTACAATATTCAGTCTATATACGTACTCTACGTGACTTCTATAGTGGTCCAAATCTTGGGAAGTGTATATTTCAGGATGACAACCCAACATGTCACAGGGCAAAGATTGTTCAACAATGCTTATCAGTAGAGCTCGGAAGTTGAGGACCTATAAATTGCCAAAAAAAACCCTAAAATATATAAAAAAGGACGTAAAAACGGAAAAAGGACGTATAAATGTGATCCAAATTAATTAATAACTTCAGTTTTAATTACATATTTAATTAATTTAAAGAATACAAAATTCTGGTGGTATGGAAAACACACTGCGAAAAAAAACTATATGAATGAAATGCATCTTCTTTCAGTCCAAAAATGTTTTTCTCTCGTTTCAGGGATGGTTCAAATGTATTTCTTTCTTTGTTTGTTTTTATTTCTTTACAACAGAATGGATGTTTAAGAGGTGATGAGCTGATGATGATTCGAATTGAGAATGGACAGTAAAAACGTAGTCGAAAGAAGGTGAAGTTGCAAAAAAAATTGCCGTTAAGACCTGAAAAAAGGCTACAAAAGGACCAATAAGCCAAAAACGCCGAAAAAGGCAAAAAAGGACAAATAAAACCCACCTTCTTCTGGCCTACAATGACCCAAAATGAACATATGAGTCATTCCATGCCAAATCAACACAGATATGTGCGATTTCCAACCTGACCATCTCCGATTTTCATGAAATTTGGGGAGTTGAAACTATGCATGGAACTTAGTAACTATGGAAATTTTTAGTCTCGTGCGTCTTGTAATTGTTAAATTATTCAAGGTCAAAGTTCGCATAAATTGCCCTTTTTGAGCCCGCTTAGCTATACTAAATGTGCTGTAACTCCGCCACTATTTCGCCTAGGAAGCTCAAATAAAGCTTATTGTACAGGGAATTGAACAAGCTTTCCAGTGATATATAACAAGCCCACCTTTCGATAAAAATATAATTTTGTCACGTGACTTTGACCTTGAATATCTCAAAACACGTAGTCACCAAAAATCGTGAAAAAAATATATTTGGTCCTTCATGCCATACTCTAAAACATATCAAAGAATCATTCTGGGACTGCAATGGGATCAGAAGATACAAAATAATATGTGTAACTATGTGACTGATAAAAGCCTCATTGCATGAACTATGACAAGTCAAAAGTCCTTTAACACCCCCTACAAAATGTAAAGGAGTTATCCTGGTCATGAAAGAAATAGGTTAGGCACCGGGAGATCCCTAGCTGTGTGTGTCAAGCTCAAGTCCGGCACATTGTTGACCGCCATATTGAATTCAACGCAAATATTTCAAAGGAAAGGGGGTGAAGTGATATTCAAATCAGGCTAGAACTTCACGAGAAATGAAACCGCGAAGGTTTTTCCAAAGTATATTTAACCAGCAAAAAGTTATTACTGCATGCTTGTAACCATTTTCTCCTTTTCGAGGTGTTAAAAACAAAGTATTAAGAATGCTCCTAACGTGTTAGGAACTCGTCGAGATCACGCTGACATCTTGGGGAGAGAAAGAAGTATACGCACCATTGCATATGATTTTAATCAGCAACATTCACCAAATACTTGAATAGTGGAGAATATTGGGAAAAGTACGTATCTCAAACAATTACGTGACACTTCCTTTGGAATGAAAAATTCTTCAGTGACGAGGCTAATTTTTTTGTTCAGGGTAAAGTTAATAAAAAGTATATGCAATACCTGTGATTTGATAATCTACAGTAGACAGATCCCAGCCGAATGGTTCTTGCTGGTAAGCTAATGATGTGGTATAGTGTGTGGAGAACGGGAATGGTTGGTCCATATTCAACAACGGAACCTAAAATTGTGAGGGCTTCTTTTATGTGTTAAGTGAACAGGATTTTCATCCTTGCTTACGGGATATGGCATTTTTCCAGAGTTTTGAAACAGGACACTATGTGAACATTTTGGAAATTTCTTCATGGTAAAAATCAAGGTAGATTGATGGGCAGACGGGGATCTATTAAAAGGCCTGCACATTCCCCAGATCTAACATCTTAGGAGGACCTTTACCTTCAGAAACATTTGAAGAGAATGGTGCATGCACTAAAAGTCCGTGATATTGACCATCTGAGAGAAGGCATAGTTGCTGCTTGCGATGATGTTGCACCTGCTACATTGCCAAATGTTCTATGTGAGTGTGAGAGACGTCAATGAGTGTGCTCACAGGAATATTAACAACACTATAATGTGCATTTTTCGTAAGTGAAAGAAATGCGTGTAACGTTTTGCTGCCTAAAAATAAGTTGGAAAAACCTTCGCTGCTTCATTTCTCGTGAAATTCTAGCCTGATTTGATATATCACATCACCCCCTTTCCTTTGAAATTTTTGCGTTGAATTCAATATGGCGGTCAACAATATGCCGGATCTGCGCTTGACACACACAGATCTCCCGGTGCCTAACCTATTTCTTTCATGACCAGGATAACTCCTTTACATTTTGTAGGGAGTGTTAAAGGACTTTTGACTCGTCATAGTTCATGTAATGAGGCTTTTATCAGTCACATAGTTACACATATTATTTTGTATCTTCTGATTCCATTGCAGTCCCAGAATGATTTTTTGATATGTTTTAGAGTATGGCATGAAGGACCAAATATATTTTTTTCATGATTTTTGGTGATGACGTGTTTTGAGATATTCAAGGTCAAAGGTCAAGGTCACGTAACAAAATTATATTTTTATCGAAAGGTGGGCTTGTTATATATCACTGGAAAGCTTGTTCAATTCCCTGTACAATAAGCTTTATTTGAGCTCCCTAGGCGAAATAGTGGCTCAGTTAAGCACATTTAGTATAGCTAAGCGGGCTCAAAAAGGGCAATTTATGCGAACTTTGACCTTGAATAATTTAACAATTACAATACAAACGAAACTAAAAATTTTCATAGTTTCAACTCCCCAAATTTCATGAAAATCGGAAATGGCCAGGTTTAGGGCTGTGTTGATTTCGCATGGAATGACTCATATATTATGTTGGGGCTCGTCTTCGGACACTAGGAAAAAAAAAAGGATTTTTCCTCAACTTCCGAGCGCTACTTATCACATATGGGTGTGGAAAGACTTTGGTGGCCACCTAACTCGCCAAATCTAAACCCAATTGAAAATCTATGGTCCATTGTGTCGAAAAAACTTACACAACATTGTTATGAAACAAGGAATGAACTAATTGCGAAGATTGTTCAAGTGTGGTACCATGAAATAGCACCAGATATGTGCCAAAAACTTGTGCATTCCATGCCAAGATGAATCGCCGCTGTTAAAGCATCCAAAGAAGGACACACAAAGTATTAATTAAGTTACTTATGGACCTAAACTATTGTGATTATGCGTTCTCAAGAGCTATATGGAAGATTATGTTCATTTTTCTTCATATCGCATGTGTTTCTGTAATAATGAAAATGAAATTCACACATCTAGTGACTTGTTCTGAAAAAAACATCTGTGGGGATATTATTTTGGACGACCGCACTGTATTTCCAACTCTTAGTTTCCACGTATCCTTCTATTATAT
The DNA here is from genome assembly GCF_977018435.1 of Lepisma saccharinum. Classification (NCBI taxonomy): domain Eukaryota; kingdom Metazoa; phylum Arthropoda; class Insecta; order Zygentoma; family Lepismatidae; genus Lepisma; species Lepisma saccharinum. Next base: position 44,638,809 of record NC_139257.1, on the reverse strand, counting down.
ATTTACGATACAACTCCGAAATTACAGTGCACAATGACTCCATGAGTCCCGGGTTCGAATCCCAGCCGGGGCATGGGTATTCATTGTGGGTGGCCCTTCAATTTCATCACTCATCCTCATCGTCGCGATTCGCGAAAGTGGCTGAAAAGTGACATAGAATAACAGAATTTATTTCTTGTTGTCGATCTGAGGGCAACTACCCTGTCGAAAGTGTTGATATACATAGATATATTGCTGCAGGTTTAAAATAACTTTACACCATGGCACAGTGGGTAGCGTCGTCGCCTTGTAATCAAGAGGTCCCGGGTTCGATACCCGGTGGAGGCACATAGTGGTCCAGTCTCGATTGGCCTTAATGTGCATAAAGTGGACTTAAATCATAAACTCAAACAAACAAACAAAACAACTTTTGAGATTAGCTCCAGCATTGATTTTTTATCGTTAGCCGTTAGTTACGATTTCTATATAGATTTTGTAAGTATCCTGAGGGGAATCTGTATTTATAAAATAATAATGGAAACCTTGGCCCCGTTTCATGAATAATTGTCATTTTTAATTTCTTTCAGGTCCACGACTTGCTTGATCCGAAGACCAACAAGCAATCCCTTCGAGTGAGGGAACATAATGTACTGGGGCCATATGTAGATGGACTGTCGCAGCTAGCCGTAACTTCATTCCAGGTAAGTGCCCCTTTTGAACTCGTTGCGTAAATTCTAGGCTGTACGGAAGCAAGCACGTAAGCCAAAGAAGGCTAGCAAACATCACAAACATGATATAAATATTGAATTGTCACTGTTTGAAATCTTCACAAATACTCAAAATAAAATTATATGTACTTATAATATTTTATTTAATTGACTCAGTGTGACTTAAATGAAAGCAATCGCAGTTTTTGACTTAAGTGCTTTTTCCCCGAACACCCTTGAATTTTTACCTATGCCCTTGTTTCTTTTAATGCAACTTGCTGCCTGGTGTTTTGAAGAAATGAACAATATGCCCTTATGTTATGGTCACATCCTTTCGTCTACGTAGGCAACTAGCGTTCACTTGTGGAGAGCAGCGAACATACTGCACCTCGAGGCCTCCTGCTTCGCTCGCTCTCAGTATTACGCGTGCATACGAGAGCGGTCTTCCACAAACTAAATGAGTTGCCCAAACCTTGTCTATCGGGCAAATTAACGATAATGCACATTGTGACTCCCAGGTCCTCTGCCAATGGAGTTAGTTGTGATGGTTGAAATGAAAGGTATGTACTTCGTGAGGACCATACATGAGATCCGATTCATTCTTCTCGCATTCCTTATACAGTGTAACAGTTACGGCTGTAGGATAGTTTGACACCGCTTGTTTCATGATGGAGGACAGTTTGCCACCGGCCAATCACACTTACTTCATCACATTACACCAACCTAACCTAACCTAACCTGGGAAGATATTGGCCGAGGCGCTGCGGAGTGTGTCTGATGATCTTCGAGGAGAGATGGGGAGAATGGAATCCATAAAACAGAGTATACGGCAACAGAGACAGAAAGCATCCTTCACAGTTTCTAATCTACGACAATGGTGAAGGAAGAAGTGATAGGATTATTACCTTTGCATTACGCTTTCATTTGTCATTTTCATTTTTAAGAAATAAAAATGTAACAACAAATAAAATCAAATTTGTGTTGTGCTTCATAAACACACTGCACATTCATTATGGAATAATATTGGTTAGTTACAATTTTACTTCGGCTTTGGTGGTAATCTATCCGGACCCCAACAATTACAGGTCAATACAATAGAAGAAAAAATGTTTTTTGTGGACCCATGGACATAGGTCTAAGGAAGAGATTAGTGAAATGTTTTGTGTGGAGTGTAGCACTATATGGTGCAGAAACCTGGACGTTGAGAAGAAATGAAGAGAAACGACTCGAAGCTTTTGAAATGTGGACATGGCGAAAAATGGAGCGTATAAAATGGACGGACAAGGTAAGAAACGAAGCCGTACTGAAAAGAGTTGGTGAAAAAAGATCTATACTGGAGACCATCAAGAAGAGGAAAAGAAACTGGTTAGGACACTGTCTAAGAAGAAACTGCCTGCTAAGAGATGCCTTGGAGGGAATGGTTGAAGGAAGAAAAGTCCGTGGAAGAAAGAGATATCAGCTTATGGATGATATTAAATTAACTGGGTCGTATGCTATTACGAAGCGTAAGGCAGAGAACAGGGAAAGCTGGAGATTGCAGTGAAAAACCTGCCAATTAGGCAGAAAACAATGAATGAAAAAACAGTGTTGAATTCAGCCACTTTCCTCCAGGGGCGGGTAATGTCTTCGCATCAAATTACAATACCAATAAATCAATTCTAATAGTTTTAATTTGTAATTAAATTAAACTGTGTAATTCGGTTTAATTAACCATAATTTTAAGAATGGAACTCCCCTCAGCAGTTGGTACCTTCACACAAGCTTGAACCGTGTTCTGATCCATTATCAAAACGGACGATTGATGTATTCATTATTTTGACTTCTAATTATAAAGAGGAGTGAATCAGTGCTTATTACTACAAAGAAAAAGTTCCACATTAAATTAAAGTGAATGAAAGAAAGCCAAAGTGGTTGCCAAATTTCTTAACTATTGTGCAAATGCTCTGCCATGTTACTGAAATTTTCAGGGGGAATTTATAATAATAGTATTTTCCCCCTCGTGCCACTCCTGAATTCATCATTAGGTCAATACGTCTTTTACCACTGCGTGAACGGGGCGTCCCCGATGGAGCAGTGGTAGCGTCGTCGCCTTGTAATCAAGGGGTCCCGGGTTCGATACCCGGTTGAGGCACATAGTGGTTCGGATCCCACTTTAAACTGTAGGTCCAGTCCCGATTAGCCTTACTGTGCATAAAGTGGACTTAAAACACCAAATCAGCTGTGTGAACCGCATTAGCCTAGTTCTGCGAGTAAAATGTTATTGCTGTGAAGTGAACAGTCTTAATTTTCGCGAAAATTGGAGCTCTCCTATAATCTAAGTTGAAGAAATAATGTGCTGATAGTTAAATATCTTCGCCTAACCTTGAGTTCGCATTCAGTGATCGTTTATTGCATACGCCAGATTCCAAGTTGAGATATATCAACAAAGGCATTCGCATCGCACCGTGCCAGATCAATTAGAAAGAGTGGGAAATGTCAATTGCGTAATTTTAGGCGCTACGTTCGGGAAGAAAGTTACATGAAAAATTGAAAATATGAGCGTCTTGGCACGCTTACAAATGTCGGGAATTTCTGAAATCATTTCCAAACTAAACTGAACTCGTGTTTTAAATGCTTCAGTAACGCGAGACTAGTTTCTGCTGGCCCTACTATTCATTAATTTATAGAACGGTATGATGATGTGAAAATGTAATCTATAGGTGTGTTTCATCTACGTCACAAACTGTTGCATTGTGGCTTCGAGCAGCCATGATTGAGGCTAGTTCTTGTAAAGCCTATCTCATGGAACTGGATTTCTAGTAGGAATGCCCTAGTTGGCGCTGAACTGACTTTCTAGGTAGAAATCATGGCCGTCTGGCTGACTGCTTGACTGGTTTGGAGAAATAGGACATGTTCTAATTGCTACTTGCTTTCCTCGGCTGGATTCTGTGGAACAGCCAATCAGAGCAAAGTTTCGCCACGTGGAGATAATCTGTGAGTGTGCAAAGGAGCGCTTTTGTCTGTGGTTTCAGAGTGTTACTCCAGCAATGTATAACGTATACAGCATGAAAGGCGCGTTGAGTTACACCATGTATGCTGAGTGCACGGTGTTTACATTTGAAACAACTAAAATATTCTTCCATACGTGTACAGTAAACGTTGTAAAGTATGTATTTAAGCAGCGCCATTGTTTTGTACCTAATAACGTTTTATACGAAACGTTATTCCTCTCGGTTGAATAGTTATCGGCTCTTAAAAATGTGAAGTGATACATTGTTTACATCTCACGCGGCCGCCATTACAACTTCCTTCGTATGGGAACGAAGGCTATCGACAAGTACGCTGATAAGTATCGTGTGAGGCGGAAACTAGCAAATTGGTAGTGAGTCCAGCGCCAACTAGGGCATACCTGCTGGAAATCCAGTTCCGTGTGATGCGGCCTTTAGTATACGGATTTCTAGTGGGCAGGCGGGCGATACGAACACAGACATTTTTGATTTATACCAAACGTGCAGTTGGTGAAGATGTAACGAACACTAAGTACAGTATGTAATCTATTGTAATTAAAAAATGAAGTCTCCAATGAGAAGGACGTAATATTATGCTCGTGGTGTACATTTCCGTGCAAACGACAAATGAAATTGGCTGCAACATGGTATTGTCATGACGTCACATGAAACACACCTATACGCACAGAATGTATAAGGGTTAGATAGATATTCTTTAAAAATTTTACTTTGGTATATAAAATAACAATTTTGTCATTAAGGTTCGGCTGAACCTTTGACAGACGCCAGGGCAGCTTTTTCGATTTTTTTTCAATAACTTCGTGGCTACGTAAGTCTATTAACCCTAGCTTACGGGGGGGGCTGTCAGGTCACAACCTCTCTTTTTTTAACACTGAATTTTTTTATAAAAAAATGAAAATAAATGCATTGTTCCCTAGGGTGTTCCCAATATTTCTGTATTAATTTTGTTCATAAAAACATAAATTTAATGTAAATAGGAAGCAAAATGCACTTGGTGGGCCTATCAGGCGCCATCTTTGACTCTCATGCATGGCTGGTAATGATGGTAACATTTGTAATTATTATAATTCATAAATAACTGCACATATATAAAAACAAAGGAAGCAGTCATTCAATTTTTTTAAAATTTTTGTGATAAAAAAGTGTGGGCCTATGAGCCCCCCGCCTCAGGTAAGTTAGTGTTAAACTATCAGTCGTCAGACATTGGTGTAATAAACTAGTTTCGATCATTAAACGCTCTTGCTCGTCTAACCTACCAGTAAGTTTAATCTCAAAGCCTCGTCTTGTGTCAACATTGTTGACGGCGAAAGAAAGGTGCAATTTCGATATAGTGCGTGACTTGATGAACACCCTGTAGATACCAATTTCATGTTCGTCTAGTACGTCAGAGTGATGCGCTCGGACAAGAACAATCTCGCTTAAGAGCTTGTTGAAACTTGATATTGGTCATCGCTCGCTTGTTTTTGATGATCTAAGCGTTCCGTCGTGATGACATAATTGCCTGGAAAGGCCACGAGAGGAAGAGGGAGGGGGTGACAGATGAGCTAGTAATTAAAGATGATATATTGTTATGGTTATAGCGTTCTAGTGCCTGTATTCAAGTTCTAGATTTATATACTTGACAGTTTATTATGAAGTAAACAAGAAGGAACAAAATTTCAACATTCTTTTACATCATTTCATCGGAAAGTTTTTTTTTTTTTTAATATTTGTACAGTGGTGCATTTGATTGCTCTTTTGAAACGTTATATTTTCTCTGTTCCTGTGCCGTATTAACTATGTTAAGACACATTGGAATCAGGCACGTATCTAGAAAAATGTTTCGGGAGGGGGGTCCAAACCAAGTGTCTCAGGAATAATAATAATATTTAAATTAAAATAATTATATTAAATCAAATTAATACTTATTATAATAAATACATTAATATTATATTATTATTACACGATTAGGTAAAAAGACTGTATAGAATAGAGATATAACAGCGCATATTCATTACGTAGCTTACCTGTAGTTAAGATCGGAATAATTTACATAAAAACAAGTGCCGTTGCAATGAAATTAATGTCAAAGAGATGAATAATTGAATATTTATCGAATAACGAACATGATGTTACATGTAGTTTGAGAAAAGTAAGTTTCTGATTAAAATTGTATCCATATTATTTTGAGTAGTAGTGTACATTTCTTTGTAATGACATTTAAAGATGTATGATGCCAATATAATCCTTGCCTTCTAAAAAGTTCAGAGGAAATTAATAGCCATCGATTATGCAACAAATGCTAATATTTTCTTTACTTCATTTTAGTACTTGGTAAGTTTTTCGTTGGGTTCCGGACCCCTGGACCCCCCCCCCCCCCCAACGTCCTTCCTGTCCTTCAATGCCGTGTGATCCCAATATAATCCTTGTCTTCCAATAAGTTCACAGGAAATTATACAACAAATGCTAAACGAGTATATTTACATTAGTTAATTTTCGTACTTAATAAGTCTTTCAGATGTGTAGGGGGTTGGGGGTCCGGACCCCTTAAATATGTCTTTCCTGTTATTCAAAGCCGTATGATCCCAATATAATCCTTGTCTTCCAATAAATTCAGAGGAAATTATACAACTAAGGCTAAAATAATATTTTTTCATTATTTAATTTTAGTACTTGATAAGTCTTCCGGGGGGTCCGGACCCCCTGAACCCCCCTCTAAATACGTCCTTGATTGGAATGTTTTATGTTTTGCAGGAAAATGTGAGACTTTTTCCGAGGATAATGGTAATAATAGTTTTTTACACTATATTCCTATAACTCAAAACCTGCGTATGAACCAAAGAAGTTGGGAAGAGCAGAAGTAAATGACACAAACCTAAATAAACAATATTTGCCATAAATTGCAAGTAGTATTCATTTTATTCTTTAAAATTTTAAACAGAATCACAATGAGAAATAATGTTTTCACACTCGCATATTTAATTCAGATATAGATTAGCAAATACATTTTTAACTTCGCTGACTTCGCTGACTAGTGCAATATGCCGCCTTAGTGTTGAAGTCTAGTTTCGAACTTTTGAAATGCATACTTTTGGAAGAGTGGTCAACGTAAAGCAGCTCAAAGAAAAGGTCCCAGTTTCAAATCCTGGCTAGCTCTGCTGTTATTTACGATATCCAACCCAGATATTTGCACCAACGGCCGCTGGGGTATAGGATATTCCAGTATGATCCTGCAGCTGTGATAATGTTGCAGAGATTTATCTTTATATTGATACATGGGATTTAAAGTATGCCTTTGGTAAATTGATTGTTGTCGTGGTTATGCAGCGTAATTGTGTGGAAAAGATTATTTTTAAAATTTTCTTCTGTTCACTAACACATGCAAGCTTTTTATGAGCATGGCCTTTAGTCCGATCCATGTCGAACAGAACGAAGTATGGTTTGGAGCTCTGCCATTCCTAGTTTCAGAGATATTCGATTTTATTTGCAAGCAGTATATAATTTCAAATTTCCCGCTTAATCTCACGTCGGCAATGAGGCTAATGTCGCGGAATCAACCTGGGCGATTAGGAGTAAAGGGTGTGGTTAAGTGTGTGTGTGTCCTATCGTATCGTCCACTTTATCCTCATCGTCACGATTAACGCAAGAGGTAGATAAGCGACGTAAAACAACCGAAACAGGGAAACTTGCGCTAAATGTGACTTCTGTTTTGGCAACAGCGCCTTGTTGTTAATCGAAAGGGTTCGACGCCGTGCTACATGATTAGGATATGCATCTTCCCTTTCCCAATTCGCGATTAAAATGACCACCTGAGCGCTTGTGTCGCTTCCAATATGGCCGCTCTATGTAGGATAAATCTTTGTTTACTATTCAGCAGTAGTACGAAACAGCAGCGTGTTGTCATGGCTGGTATGGTAAAAATGTTTAAATTGCGCGATATTTTTAAATATTGCGAATGCGATGTGAATTCCAGGAACTCGAACGAAGGTGAAGCTGGGATGAGAACGAAGCATTTAATTATGATAGGCAAAGATAACAAGGAAAACGCAGACGAAACTAATTTATACGCACTGGTTCTTCAAAACAGTTCTGTATCATCTGCACCTCATAACTGGGGTTCTCGGAAATTATTTGAAAATAAAGAAATTGAAATTTACTTATACTTGAAAAGCTGGCAGGAGAAAAGTGCGAACATGTCGTTGCAGTTTTTACTCAATAATATTCACGATTTTTTGACCAGGCTATCCTCACTGAAAAAGGACATCGTACTGAATGAAGCAGCAACATTAGCATGTCCATTTTCATTTTCTGGTTACATTTGACATTAATTCATTCTCAAACTATTTTCATCTTCTCTCGACTTGCACCTGTTCCAAATTTCACACATACATAATACATGGATGCATTGAGTAAGACGCTTCATGACTTTTCGAAAAAGAAAAAAGTTTTATTTATAAAGTACAATTTAAAACTTTACTTTCATGGCAATCTCTCGAAAAATAAAGTGAATAGACTCGTGCATTCTTCGTAATTTCCTTGCCGAATTACAGTGTTATTCCCCATGCCAATCTTCTGTCAATCAATTACGATTCCCCTGATTTATTTACAAATATCATTTTGTTGATTCCACGGGGTGGAAACACATGAAAACGTTTCATTTGTTCTGACCCATAAAACGATTTAGAGCACAAAAAAGAACAACCTGAACAGTAGACCTTACTCTTTTCGCATATTCCCATGCTTTAAACGACTTCAACACAACGTATCCTACGTAGACTAGTTCCTGAAAGTCCCACCAGATGGCATATCGGTTAATTTTAATCGCGAATTGCTGGGACGTCGTTGTATAGAAAATATCTGCGCGAACTTCTCGGCTTGCAATGAATCACGCAAGAAGTCGTCTTTTCTGTCCAATTTTATTTTAGAACAAGGGAGTGCTCCCCTCTTTCGTGATTGGCTTCGCGTGACGTGGAAATTTGCGTGACGCAGTCATCACGCACGTCCCCCGTGTGTTTGACCTTCACCTGGAAAGCTGACCCAAACACCTCCGCTAATATCAGATTACGTCTGACGCTATCGACTCCCTCGGTGGGATTGTTCGTTAACGTTGATATGGAGTGACCAGCCAACATCTCGATTTCATGCATCGGCAGGGCAGTGCTGAACACACGATCTTACAATTTCCGATAATTTGTTTGAATGCTCCTGATACGATCTTGATGGAGTTGTGAACTTTGTGGTTCTATACAGCGTAGGCCTTGAAAATTATATATTACTCACATAATCTCGTTTCCAGGGCTAGGAAGCTGACAAATCATCCTTTTTTCTGGGCTTTGAAGACAATACTAAACCCGAAAGCAGTCCGTTTCCCTTCAGTTAGCAGAAAACATTGTGTTTATATTACATTTTCCAGCTTGGCCTCCCCGATGGCGCAGTGGTAGCGTCCTTGCCTTCTACTCAAGGGGTCCCGGGTTCGATACCCGGTGGTGGCACATAGTGGTTCGGATCCCACTTTAAACTTTAGGTCCAGTCTCGATTATCCTTACTGTGCATAAAGGCTCATTTTTCCAGCCTTTTTGGGTTGTAGGTCATTTTAAGTATTTTTTTTAAGTTTTAATTGCATTTTTAAAATGTCTTTTTTCTCCTTCATTGTTGTTTCATGAATTTTAAATGCATTTGCTAGCATAACTTAACTTGCATATTTATATTCCGTAACATGATCTTTTTAGCAACTACACCATTATCGTAAATATGGTCAATGCAAAAGCACATATTATTTTTAAGTGAAATCTTTGGCAACGGATTTTGTGGAATTAATTTATGTATATTAACTTTTCTTCCAGCAAACTTAAAATACTTTGGGTGTGAAACCTATTTTGAGATTCTCTTGCTGGCCACTATTATCGCTTTAATCTGTGATTTTACAGTAAAATTAGTCACAATATTAAAAAGATATAATCTGATGCACACGAAAAACAAAACTGTGTTTTCAGATGCTGATCGACTACTGTATCGTGCAAGGCCAATTCTGAAAGGGGGTGAATGAGTTGCACAGAAAAACCTTGCTGAGTATTTTATGTAACCTTGAAGTAAAAATATGGGAAACTAGATTAGCACTTAATTGCTTTTCCCCCTTTGCTTCCATTGTTTAAACCACCAAATAACGATTTTATCAAATTATTCCAACTAGTGAAAAATCATGCTTTCATTTTAGGAGTGGAAATTATTTTGAGGTCATTTTTTAAAATTTTTGTATAATTTTTAAATAATTTTAAGGCCATTCTGTCATTTTTTGAGTTTTTTTTTTTTAGGTTATCAACTTCTGAGGCCTACTCATTATACACCAAAACGGGTTTCATACCAGTCACAAAAACTTCGATATTTTTTACATCTCTCCTGGAGGAATTGGGAAAACTAAATATACATACATTCTGCCCTGTACCGCTAATTAATTTGTAGACATTTTTGATTTGCTTACAACCACTGACGTACACATGATTATTGTAAAGCAAGTGGTAAGCCCTTAAAAGTCCAATAGGAACGGAGATTTTCGGAAGATGCTTTAAAGGTGGATATTACATAATTGCTTTCCAGGGGCGGGCTTGCACAATAAAATATTTCGGAAGTACCACTTTTAACTCTCGTTGTAAAAAAACTCAAGACAAAAATGGTAAATGAGAACCAATATAAAGGGGATTTGCATTTACCATATTCGTTTCACCAGAGTTCTGTAACACTTTTATTTTAAAAATTATTTTTCCTCAAAATTTCAGGAGGGGCTGTACCCCCATCAGGCCCTTCCTGTGTACAACAGTGCCTGCAACCAAGTAAAACATTAAAATGCAAGCGAAAGAAAAGTGCATGAAGATGTCACTTAAATCAAATTTTATAGCTAACAACTTTTGAATTACCCTGTAGTTGTTGAAGAAACATATACAATTGTTACATATAAGAGGGTTAGGATCCCATTTTAAACTGTAAGCCCAGTCCCGATTAGCCTATCGGTGCATAAAGTAGACTTAAAACAATAATTCAAACATATAGGAGGGTGGGGGAGAACAGTGTGGATTTCTGGAAGTTTGTGAAATACAATTGTATTCCAGGATTAACCCTCTTCCTATCTTCTCTGTCTGGTTCTAAATTTCTATCTCTCTCCTTGGCCTTCACGTCTCCCCTCCCCCCCCCCCCCTCCGGCTCTTCTCCCTCATTACTCGTTATGCTCAAAGTGCATGAAATTAGTGTTTGTTTGTCATGATTAAGTAAATTAGAACTTGGCTTAACTGGAAAACGAAAAAGCAGTGCAAACAATTTGAGCTCCCTACGACTGTCCAACATCAGATGCTGTTGGTACACATCTTCATATTGCAAATTACATGTGCATATTTCGATTAAAAAAAAAATCGCGAAATATATTAATTCTTGGGATTTTGAATCCTTTCAGATTCCTTAACTCATAACCTCCATTTATTGACATTTAAAAGGATTGCACCCATTTGTAATTTAATAACATCATGCATCCATTTCTTTCACTGCTTAAAATTGCATCATGTGGAAATGGATTTGAATTCAATTTCCCTTGTTGCTGACTTCTCATGGCCGAATAGTTTGTCATTATATAACCGCATGTGTTTTTGACCTAAATATAATTAGTTATATTTTATTAAACATATATGCACCGTATGATTCATTGTAGGGGAGGCAGTCAGTGCCCAAGGGGGAGGTTGGGGGGGTTATAACCCCCCTTTGGCTCAGTATCCCCCAAAATGAACGTCAAAGGTAGGAAAAGATGGTGAAATGTGGGCAGACTACCAGAAAAAGTGTACATAACCCCTCCCTTTCGAAAATCCTGGGCACGCCACTGTAGGCAATATAATATGATACATATAATTATACAATACCCTGCTGAAAATTTTGTCTACTGTTTTCAGTAGATCTATAGGTGTTTTGAAACATCTACTGTGTTTAGATTTTCAAATAGATATAAAAACAAATTGTAAATCAGGAGGAATGAAAAGTTAATTTTACAGCCAACAAGTTGAATTATATACACTGTATACAATATTCCATGTAATACTGAAGAGAATATTTCACTTGTATTTCTTCTACTGTACACCTACAGTAGGCCTATTGAACTTGTTCAGTAGAAGTTCAGTGTGAAACCATTGAGTTTCAGTAGATGTTCGAGAGACACAGTAGAGTTCAGTTGATAACAGTAGATTCTGTCTACTGAAAACAGAAGTTTCCAGCAGGGTAGTACATTTTTCTCCATTATTGCACCACTCATTGCCGTATTTAATGTGTCCCAATCTGTTCCATTTTTTTCATATCTGAATATTACTACACTCTGTCAAAATTAGTTGTCTTACATAATACCTAATATTTTTAATTTCTTATTATGGAAAACATAGACTCTCTCCATCAAGCTGTGCATATAAAATATCCATGGAACAATAAGCCCACAACTGTTTCCAAAATGGTTACATAAGCATAAACATTTTGAGAATTTGAATATTTAGAAATAAAATCCTGATAGTATATTCAGTACAATATAGTATTTAATGGGAAATAAGTTGAACAAAATTGAAAAAAAAAAAAAATATTTACATTCAAAGTGTTTTCAAGATTATTTATATTTTATGCATTAGCATATTAATAATAGAATAAATATAAGAATAATAATATTAACAATAATAATAAATATGATAGATTGATTGATTGAATTGGTTTTATGTTCCCTTTATGCACAGTAAAGCTAATCGGGACTGGACCTACAGTTTAAAGTGAGATATGAACCACTATGTGCCTCCACCGGGTATTAAACTCGGGACCTCTTGGTTACGGCGCTAACATTGCGCTGAAAATATGATAGAGTTGGCCAAACAATAGAATGTATTGCATAGTTATTCATGTTGCTACTGGTTGAACCCTTCTTTAGGAAGGCAACTCTAGTGCAAGAATTAATGACTTTTAATCCAGTCTTATATTAATTAATAAATTAACTGGTTTAAGATAACATTTCAAAATTTGTAGCTTTATCTTAGTTGACTCCTGAGAAAAGAAGGCCAGTGTCTGAATTATTTGTAGTTTTTTAATAAGCATTGGTGTATACAGGGTGCTCGGACATTCCCCTTACAAACTCCTGGGGCTTGTAGAGGGGACTGAGAAGGCAATATTTGGAATAGGAACCCATGTCCGGAAACGTACCGTTTCCGTGCTACAACCATGACAATGTGTCGGATGTGCCTGTGTTGGTATGCAACCGGGTAGGCAGTACATGCCGTCAAAAGATCACCTGATAACCTAAAGTGTAATTATTTATTACAACCATGTCAAATGAGGTGTTACGTAAGGTACAGAAGTGAATGACGTGTGACTCAGTCCATAATACAACAAATTTATTTGGTAACAATGCCAAGGAAACAAGAAATAGATGTACTATTCATTGCTCACAATAACACCTGTGTCAACAGTGGAACGCAACAACTTGTTTCTGTCTTTTGTACTGGATGTGTCGCATACGGCACTGATGTGACAACCACGAACATAGTTGCACACATTGAACCGATGAATCATGTTCCGGTACACTCGCTCCATCACACCTGGTGTCCCGTCAGTCTCTTGTGCAGCGATCATAACTCCTGCCAGCAGTTCGTCCTCTGTGTCTACAGGAGTCTCGTACACCATACTATTCAAACGACCCACAAGAAATAGTTCAATGGCGTTTCAATCCGACGATCGTGGGGGCCACGCGGTTGGACCACCTTGGCCTATCCACCTTTGCGCGAATCTTCGGTTAAGATGTCTCCGAACGTCACATGTAAAGTGAGGCGGTGCAACATCGTACTGAAACCACAGTTCCTGACGGACGTCACGTGCCATCAGGTGATCTTCTGACGTCATGTACTACCTACCCGGTTGCATACCAACACAGGCAATTCCGACACATTGTCATGGTTGTAGCACGGAAACGGTACGTCTCCGGACGTGGGTTCCCATGCCAAATATTGTCTACCCAGTCCCCTCTACTAGCCCTAGGAGTTTGTAAGGGGAATTTCCGAGCACCCTGTATATATTTGCTTAAAATTGTAACAGCTCACAAATGATATTTCCATGTTTCAAGTGCAAAGTTCTTTATGTATCTGCAAGTAGTATTGCAAGTTGTCTATATAATTGTTTCTTGTTATAATAATTTGATTTTTCTTAAAATTTATACTTGTGTTGCAGGACATAGACAACCTCATGGCGGAAGGCAATAAATCTCGAACAGTGGCTGCAACAAATATGAACAGTGAATCATCTAGATCGCATGCAGTCTTTACAGTTCTCCTGACACAGACACTAACTGATACACAGAGCGGTGTCTCTGGTGAAAAAGTAAGCAGAATGTCACTTGTAGACTTGGCAGGGAGCGAGCGTGCTGTCAAGACTGGTGCTGTTGGGGATAGGTTGAAAGAAGGCTCCAATATTAACAAGTAAGTACCAATGTTTGTTATTCAAACCATAGATTTAGCAACTGGACAAAATTGTGTGTATTTTTTAATTTGCATGAGTTTTCATTTGATTTCTGTGATGATGAGAATGGGTGATGATAAGATGAAAGTAATGTCCACACCCATGCCCAGCCTGGGATTCAAAGCCAGGACCTCTGATTGGATGAGTTTTGCTGTCCTATTTGTGTACAGGTATTACCAGAATTTGAAATCTAGAGGTGCAGAACCTAATATAACACCTGCATTATTTATATCATTAAAAATATATACACAGGAATAGGATCAGAAAAGGTGCCAGAAGGCCGGATAAATACAAATGATGAAGGTAAACACTTACCACACGAAGATAAATAATTCTATTTCGCGATCTGAGTCGCATTTTCAAGGTAGAAGAAAGAAAGATCGGCGTCACATGGAGTAGAGGCACAGAATACTGACCATAATGACGCTAGGTTGAGTCCGGGGGGTATAGTGGCGTGCATGCCTGCTATATGGGCCCTTTCCCAGTAACCCTTTCCTCTCCTCCCCGAAACTACCCACCCACCTTACAGTAAACACTGGTTAAAGTACTTTTCGTTATCTATCAACTGTTTCTGGCAACACTGATCGTAGAGACGCTACGGTCAGTATTCTGTACCTCTACTCCATGTGACGCCGATCTTTCTTTCTTCTACCTTGAAAATGCGACTCAGATCGCGAAATACAGAATTATTTCTCTTTGTGTGGTAAGTGTTTACTGTCTCCTTCATCATTTGTATTAAATATAATATGATTTACAGTGGAACCCCAATTTTATTTTTCTGGATTTTACATTTTCCCCGCATTATACATTCAATCCTGATGGTTCCACTATAGCAAAATTTTATAATATTTTCCACGATTTTACGTTTTCCCGCATTTTAAGTTCTTTCGGCTAGGTCCACTGCAAAACATAAAATCAAAGTTTGACTGCATATTTCTTCCACCATATACAAAGCAACCCTTATTATTATGTATTAACAGAAAGATTACACTTATGAATGTATGTACTTCTTTTGTAACTATTTGGGGAGCACATTTTCCTACACACACATTAAAAATGTTAACCTAGCTGGAAATTTTTCCAATTGGTGCCGATAGCCAATATGAGTTTTTATTTAAAGAGATTTTAGTCCTTATTTATGTTACAATTTTAGTTATATTAAGGGGTTTCACCCAGTATAATGTGATGAGTGCAAATAGCCGTAGTGCTGACACCACAAAAAATGTTACTGCAATCAATCAAAAACACTGCCCTAAACCTGACCAAGTGAACTAGCAACTTAAATGGTTACACGCTTTATCGCAGGTGATGTGAACCAGGAATTTCCCTGCGTCTGCGCCGCTCTGCAGCGCATGCAGCCTCATACCAATGGGTGCCTGAGAAGAGGGGGTAAAGGCAGCCGGGTGTGATGCTGATCACATTGTCCCAACTATGGCCGAGATCAAGAATATGTAGAGCTCTACCTCCTCATCACCCCATATGCCTTTATGGCATGTGTGCACATGCACGTGGGTACCTTCACCTTACCGTACATGGTTTACCACAAAGACAAGCTTCCTGAGGGTCGCAGAGCTCACCGTGGTGTAGCAATCTGTGTTCGAGACTCCATCCATTCAACACTAATCTTCCTCATCACCACTATCCATGCTGTCGCTATGAGAGTGTATTTGCTGCAACCAGTATCCATGTGTTGCATGTACAACCTGGGAGGAACCTCTCTCATGAAAGAATGCCCTCCAATTTTTTATTACTAAAATTAATACTGTTATACAAATGTGTTTGCTTTTGTTGTTGTTGTGTGTCAAGGTGTCATGTTACTTTGTCAGTGATAAACATTAACTTATTTCATGATTGCTTTCAGATCCCTCACTACTCTGGGTTTAGTGATCTCAAAACTAGCTGATCATTCATCAGGCAAAAGTACTAAAGACAACAAATTTGTTCCATACAGAGATTCAGTATTAACTTGGCTTTTAAAGGTAAGTACCGTGTTAGTCAAAGCTGTAGAAAAATATATTAATAAAAGTATAGGAAAAGCATGGTGACAGAGGGAATTAATATTACAGATTTGATTAATATACATTTTTCTTCCTATTTTTTTTATATTAAATTATATTTTTAATTTTATTGAATATAATACTCTCCACTTATACAAACTTATTCATAGTTTTGCACAGTTCCCCCAAACATTTGCCAAAGTAATTAATTTCTTTAGATATAAAACTCCATTTTTTGAATTGTTAAATGTTAGTTGGAAGTTAAATCGGTGCCCTGCAAGGTTTATTTTATTTATGTAATTAGATTATGCTGCACACGGGGTGGATAAAAATAATGATTTTTATTTAAAAAATTAATTTTGTGTCTATCAGACACTGTTGCTTATATTTTTTGTCACGTACTCCAAACGATACTTCCTGCGAAGATGATATTTTTTTACTTTGTTTCTCCTTTTTTTCTCATTTCACAATATTTGACTTCGTTTGATAAAGAAGGTCAGACGTAAAAAAATATTTTCCATTTCACTCACGTAAACAGGCAAGCAGTGTCTGACGGACACAATGTACAATTGATATGTAAAGAAGTCTACTTGAATATATATAAACAAATGGTTAATAAAAATAAAGTATTTAATAAGACATCACATAAAATATTATTAACGTTAAATAGAAAATATATGAGCAAAGAAAACTATTTCCTCACACTACCTTCCGGCCTAACATGTTTCATATACTTGCTGCAAAAAATTGCAATTATGATGATGATGATGATGATGAATACAAGAATTATGGACATAACAATGAAGGTTAGGTTAAATATCATGTCACTCGTTTGTTTCCTCAGCGATGAAACATAAAAATCTCACATTAGAAGGACAAAACCCATTTAAAACAATGCAGTGTCCAACAGACGCTGCTTGCCTGGACATGTTACAAAAATAGCTTGCCCGGATAAAGGTTAAAGAAACATGCTTAAAATTGCTTCTTTGGTTTCTGGCACCATATGTTATTTTTAAATGAAAATTTGCAAAATATCAGCTGCCATGTTCATTTACAGGTTAATTATAATGACACTATTTACTGTTGAATGTTTTAGTGTTTTATATATTATTCTAGACAAAATGTTTGCTATTTCTGCGTATAAAAATTATTGAATTTTAAATCAAGAGAAATGCAGTGTGTTTACATTTTACATTTCATTTTGTATGTACTTCACCCCATCAGTACATGTATTTTGTTTCCTTTCTTAGAGCCTAATGAACACCATTAAATGATTACGAGATTAATGAACTTTCAGCATAAGGGATTCTGTTATCTACAAAATCCTTATCTTACATTATTATCTAAATTAGTTCTTTAAATTGGTTTTTAAAAAATAACCTGATTTAAATCTTGATTTAAATTGCAGTTTAAATCAATCCATCTTGGCTGCACACACCTTTGTCCTATGCTGAAAAGCAGCATACATATCTAATGCAAATGTTTGACAAGTCCCTGTAGAAAATAGCAGTGCAATATCAAAGTACAAAATTACATGTATGTAAACATAATTGATTGTTAATAAGTTTAGGCATTAAAATACAGAATTATGTTTAGCTGATGTAGCTGATATGTATTCATACTTCTTGTTCTCACTCATATGGAAATTATGTTTTCATCTGCAATTAGTTACCCATGCTTATTTCACCTTGTCATGAAGGCAGATAGAGGAGATGTGTTCATTGTGTTGGTTATTGTAGAGGTGATGTGATCAGCACCACACCCTGGTTACCTTAAATCACCAGGTACCCATTTATTTGAAACTCGAGTGAACCTTAGATCCACTTTGTGCAGGGATAAGATCAGAAAATTTCCACTTAGATCACACCCTGGAATTGAACCCAGGTCTCCTGCATGGCTGTCGGATGCCTCGCTGACTGGGTGACCATGACTCAAATCAAGAAACAGATTTATATATAATTTGACGTTTTGTACGTTGTTACACTTCTTTGAAATTAATTTCTGTATAAAATACTGAAATTAAGTACAGGTGGTGGACATTGAAACTGAAATGCCGGTGATTATAGAACACGCCGCTGGAGGATTTCTATACCGAAACCCTTGTCGATAGCACCAATGCCAAAAGCAGGTTGACTGGTACCAGCAGCGCAGATCATGGACATTAGACGACCTGAAACGTGTCGTGTTCTCACATGAATCCACCTTCACTATTTTCCCGACATCTAGAAGAGTTTACATGTGGAGAAGTCCATCCCAAGCAGACTCCTTAGTGACCAGATTGAAACATGGGGCTGGATCCGTGATGGTGAGGAGTCTTTGGACCACTGATCGTTGTAGAGGAACATGTCACTGCCAAGGCTGCCAAGTCACCGAACCTGAACATTATCGAGCCCTTATAGGGTATTTTTTGAGAATCACGTGCGGTGACGTTTCCCTCCACCAACAACATGTGGTGAACTCATCGGTGTGCTTCAGGAGGAATGGCTGAAAATCCCTCTCACCACTGTAAAGGACCTCTATCGGTCCTTCCCCAGACGTGTTACTGCTGTACTGGCCACCAAAGGTTCCCGAAAACCATTCTAATCAAGTTGAGTGTCTGCATTCAAGGTGTTTCAGCTTCACCACCTGTATATTTAACATTCATTAAGAAGAGATTAGTAAGTATATGTGCACAGCAGGTTGCCTTTGTTGTAATTGTGTTATGAATAATAGTATGTTTTAAACGTTTTATTCGTTTGCATTCCCTTACCATTTCTAATTTATTGTGATGGTTATTATTTTCAAAGGATAATCTTGGTGGAAACAGTAAGACTGTAATGGTAGCTACAATTTCCCCGGCAGCTGACAATTATGAAGAGACCTTATCCACCTTGAGATATGCCGATAGAGCAAAACGTATTGTGAACCATGCTGTTGTGAATGAAGATCCTAATGCTCGTATCATTAGGGAATTGAGGCAGGAAGTTGAAGCTCTGAAGGAAATGCTGAAGTATGCAACGGTAAGAACTTGCTCTTTCCCCATATCTGTATTTTTTAATGTAGTGTCTGAGATGCATTTTTTGTTGTTGTTGTTTAAGGCTGGACTGGACCTTTGGCAGCCGTCAGGGAGAAGTTTTTCAAATTTTCCTCTCCATTCATATTCCAAAATATGAAAAATTACATCAGCTTAAAGTTCCTTGTAGAGCATTGACGTGAATTTTCGTGTAGTTTTCTTTCACTGTTATCTAGATATTCTCAATAGTTTAATAGACTTCATTTAATTGATTGATTGATTGAGTTGGTGTTTTAAGTCCACTTTATGCACATTAAGGCTAATCAGGACTGGACCTACGGTTTAAAGTGGGATCCGAACCACTGTGCCATGTGCCTCCACCGGGTGATTGAGTTGGTGTTTTACATTTGATTGATTGATACAGTTGGTGTTTTACATTTGATTGATTGATTGAGTTGGTGTTCTACATTTGATTGATTGATTGAGTTGGTGTTTTACATTTGATTGATTGATACAGTTGGTGTTTTACATTTGATTGATTGATTGAGTTGGTGTTCTACATTTGATTGATTGATTGAGTTGGTGTTTTACATTTGATTGATTGATTGAGTTGGTGTTTTAAGTCCACTTTGTGCATGGTAAGGCTAATCGGGTCTGGACCTTCAGTTTAAAGTGGGATCTGAACCATTATGTGCCTCCACCAGGTATGAAACTCAGAACACCTTGATTTCAAGGTGATGATGCTACCAAGTAGACTTACGTAATCGCGAAACTATTGAGAATATTTAGATAACAGTGAAAGCAAACTACACGAAAATTCACGTCAGTGCTGTAGAAGGGATTCTAAGTGTATGTAATTTTTCATATTTTGAAATATCCAATAGGCTTTTGGAATGGAGAGGAAAAATTGAAAAAAATTCACCCTGACTGCTGCCAAGGGTTTAGTCGATCCTTAAGTGAAGCCTATTCAAACTGCACACATGTGTGTACCAAGAGAACAAGAAGAAAAAATGTGAATCCATTGATGGAGTCCATACATAACACTACAGTTTCCTGATGCATAGTTTAATTTATTGCAATGCAAATTTTTTATCAGTGATTTAATTGCATATTTCTTTCAGCTATTTCCTTGAGGTGCTGTATTTATATTTCCGTACAAAATTTAGGTGATGTGTTTGTATATTTGTACTGTGTGTGCATAATTAAAGGGTTATTATTTTATGTTATGTGTTGTCAACATATTAAAATAAATTAAGATAAATTCGAATGACAAAACAAGGTATGTCTTGTGATTTTTATCTTGCTTTTAATGTACAGTTTGTCTGAGAAGTTCCAGTACCCCTTCTTTCATGTATCTTGTTGCGACCATGTTGAAAATTGGATGGTATTTGGTTACTTGGGGATGATTTAATTTTTGTGGTTGGCATTCTTGTTCTGAAGGTCACATGGAATGCTCACTCAAATTCATGTGTCAGTTGTACTAGGGCTGATTTGAGCAGACAGTTACAGTGCTGAGGATTGGCTAGTGCCAAAGTGAGTTTACAAATGACGATGCACTGTAACATAATGTGGAGTTTCCAAGTATGTTGTAATGTATAAATAAATAGATAAACATGTTATAATAAATATACCATATATATATATACTGTATATATATATGGGTAAACAAAAATGAAGATTGAGACAGTAAACACTTACCACACAAAAATGAAGACGTTGATATTTCGCGAGATATACCACAGTTTCACAGGAGAAGAAATATGTAGTACAAGGGCACAGAATACTGACGGTATGGGTTCCACAGTGCAGTCCTCTGCTCTATCCATGACATCAATACATCTGGAGCTGCTGACAGCATTATGAAACTACCACACTGGTGGAAAAGGGGGCATGGACAATGCTAGAGACTACACAGAGGAACAGTAAAAGTTCCATGAAAAATTCTGTGCTATGCCTTTTGCATGCTTACATGTAACCGTTGTGACTACTATTGAATGTCCAACCCATGTATGTACACATATCAATCAACGACACTTTCAATCTTCCTGTTGGACTGATATGAAAGTGAAGCACCTCTGTTTTTCCCATCTCTCCATCACTTTTCCGTCTCCATTTTCCCCCTCTCAATATTTCCAATATTGTCTACAGTTTTTATTTTAAATCTCTTCACTTCATACATCTTTCTCCATGTACCGCTTCATCTTACTCTGTCTATAATATCCTTGTTATTTATTTATTTTTTATTTATTTATGCTAGTATTATCCTGCTGAAAAACAGCTGGCTGGCCTTAGTACAGCAGTACGTATACATGTAAATACAAAAAAGTCGTAAATTTATAATACAAGATTGAATGATAAAGATGTGACTGTACAAAAGAAGTACTAAATACAATAAGAGGTACAATAAAATATGAATGATATATACATTAAAGTATACATGATAAGTCATTAAAATAGGTCTGGTGAATGATTAAAATACACTTGATATTTAGGCTCGTTGGAAATCATTATAACTACTGACTATGAAGTTTAAAAACTCATTATATTTATAATCTGTAGATGTTGTCAATAACGACCCTTTAGTGCGTACTCAATACGGCGTAGCTCGTATAGATATTCTCGATAAAAGCGTAGGGACAGAGTAGCAACCTTCTAAAATGTTCTCAACGAATTTTATATCATTTCTGTTTCTTCTAGCTGAAAGGTATTCAACTTTTAACTTGTTCAATAGGTTGTCATAACTATAAAATAATTTAAACAGTTTAAATCTAAAATATAAATAATTTCTTTTGTATATTCTCAATGATGTGACATTTTCCAACACCACAGGAAAAATTCCATGTCACAGAACTGAATTCCAGAATGGGTCTAACAAATGCCATGTCCATAACTAAGAGAAGGTGGAGGTTGTTTAGACCTTGCCATTTGTTTATGACCCAACCTGTCAGTTTTCTACTTGTTGACACCATATGATTAAGATGCATCTTAAAGCTAAGTTTTTGGATTATGTGTCTTGTCTTTGTCTGGTTTCAAAATATTTATAAAATAGAAGATTACAGCTGAATTATAAAATAATATTTGACATGTTTGTATGTATAAACAGGGTGTCAATGTAAATTGCCAATAAACTTTCACAGTATGAAAATAACTTTTTTTATTATTAAAGTTCTTACTGATTATCCACCACCACTGCATATGAAGTGAATTTTTAATGAACTTTCTATTGTTTTTAGTTCCTTTTTCGTTGTTGTTGATGGATGATGCCATTTCCTTTCCACACTGTTGACAGATTGTCTCTTCACATATCTATTATGAATTACTGTATTTTTGACACTGAAATGTTATTTCTTACTCATTGACTCACGCACAGACATACACATGTTAAAACTGGGTTATATAAAAAATTATACCCCTTGGTAGTCATTTTGGGGAATATATGCTCAATATCGCTTTTCTTTCTGAGGACAGAATTCGATACTACAAGCCCTTGAGAACGAGCATTTTCTATCCCACATGTATGCAACAGTTACTTTTTGAAATGTGACTATTATAGTTACATTATTGTAAAAAGTAACTGTATGTTGCTTTTATAGTTATTTTTTTCTACATAGTAAACATCTCATAGAATGTCTTGAATACATGGACTGAAAGTGACTGTTCCTCTTTTTTTTTTTTTTTTTTTTTTTTACTGATAACCCTCTGAAATTAATGTGAATTTTCATTATATTATAATAATCCTCATATGTTTAAATTTACTTAAATTTGTTTAGATGTTTAAATTTGAAAAAAGAAATAGAGGTGAAAAAATTGAATTGACAGTTAAATTACTTGAAAAAATTACATCATGCAAAACATTTGCTCATAAGTAGGGACATTGAATTTTCACTATGCGCGAAATAATGTGAAAAAAAAAATGCAATTTTGAACATTCTGCACGTAACTACACCCCCAATAATGAAATATGCATGAGTTTTATTCGCGAAGTAATGCGAAATGTGTGCTTTTCCACAAAATGAACGCTTTTTCATGAAATAACCGTGAAATATCATCAAATTAAATAGAAAACATGCAAAAACCGGCAATCGAGGTTGTGCGCACAAACTGTCGATTTGTAACTAAATGTTTGCCTAAAGTTTCCTACCACTTGCAGCTGAAGAACGTTTTATCTCCGATCACATCACATATGGCCTCTAAATACTAAGCCTTGTCTAGCAAGAAAAGTAAACTATCCTTGCCACACCCAATTGCCGACACTGGCAATTACAGTTGAAATCTAAGTACTTGTGTATGTGTACAGTATATAAAAATGAAGTAGTTTATCAATTTATAGCTCTTTGTATGTTGTTTCGTCACATGATGAAAAAGTGTGTGCCAATTTTTTTTTTTTCCACCGCTGGTATATACCGCTGATCTAACATTTTATTTACCGCTCTCCTCAGTTTTTATTTACCATAAATTTGCCTCCCTACTCATAAGAAATGTATATGAAAAAAAAATATATTGTTCTGAACATTAACTTAGTTCATTATTATTGAAATGTACTTACAATGAAGTAACTCTTTATTCCATTCCTCATTACCTGAAAAAGTAACAAGTTACAGTTGCGATTCAGAAGCAACTAGCTTCTTAACTTGCTTGGTAGCTCAGTTGATAGAGCAATGGTGCAAAGTGCAGAGAGACAGATTGAAGTTCTGATCAAATCAAAATTTCTACATAGAAAGTACTTGTTTTCAAGGGCTTCAAGCACCAAATTAGTTCTCAATGGGGAAAAATGAAATAAATAAAAGGGGGCAACCAAGAATGTCATCCTTCATGACCTCTACATACTGTGAGAGCTTGTTGGTGTTGTATAGTGACACGCTGTATAAGTCACTCTATAACTTACTATAGTGTGTGTATGTATGATTTGTTTTCTATTCCATGCTTGGTCCTGCACATTGTACTTTTTCCTTTCGCTGCAAGGGGTCACAAGGAGTTGAAGAGGTAAGTTTATATTTTTTATCTGCCTTGTGACATGAATGCTGGTTTGACACAAGCTTGCTTATTAGGACATTGACTTTCATGTTGCATATTGATTAATATCAGTGCTTCAATGTGTGGACATGTCTAAACTATGTACTTCAAAGGGACTCTTTTATTTTTTATCTCCTGTGTCATTTATTGTTTTTGAATCGAAGCGTGACAATAATTAACATTTATTTGCCTTCATTATATTAATTAATATTTGTAATAATAAAATAATAATGTATGTTATTGTGGGAAAACCTTTCAGAATTCATATATCCTGTTTGCTTTTCACATTACTATAGTAAGAATGCAAATGCAACTTTTGTTAACACTTTCCGGTCTGATGGTTTTCATGTGTCTTTTTACCTGAGGACAGACATTTTAGGGCATTTTGAAAAAATCCAGAAAAATACACTATTAATGGTATCACAATGTATTATATATCAAATCAAAGGTTAGATTCTGTTCTAATAGATAATTCAATTAGATGTTACATTTTTATAATTTACACATTGCAATATTTATTGAAAAATTATGTATTTTTTGTATTTTTGAAAAATCTGCATAAACATGCCCTGTGCACGTTATCAAAAAGCAATGAAATAACAGTAAGCCTTTACCCAACCATCATAAGATGCTCTGTGGTGGCGAAAAATAGAACTGCAATGATAATCGCATGAGGTTAGGCCCAATACATTTAAACGCAACGGAAATACGGCGATCATATCCTAGCCGATGGGCGACCGGAAGGGGTGTTTTACTCTGCTCGCATTACATCCGATTCCCGACCGGAAAGTGTTAAATGATTTTTCTTTCAGACAGTTTTTTGTTCATTTGCATGCCTTGAGAGATGATTTTTTTTTCACTTTGAAATACCTCTGATACAGTACACTATTATCCAATTTTATTTGTTATTTTCAGTGATTCATTGTACAACAGAACCTCATCGTTTGTATTGACAATGATATTCACGAATACAAAATCACAAATTTCGTATTGGAGATCAATATTTACATGCCATCTTTAATTAAAAACTGCACTTTTAAAGATGTGCTATTTACATGTTCAGTTATTATCATACATTTGGCAACACTGATTGGAGCCTAAATACTAATGTATAAATGTTCCTGACAATTACTCATGTTACCACACTCATCATAATAAAAATAAGATACATTTGGAGTGGTACTAGAATACAAAATATGTTTGACGTTTTGATGTTCTAAACAAAAGTCTACCATCAGGACAAAAGTTGTAAATCAAGAAAATTTAAAGGGTGAAAGAAGTTTAGAAGGTGTCTGGAAGTGTCTTTTAAGTACAAATTAAGCTGATGGAATAACTGCGGCTCTTCACTCATAATAAATACCAGATGTTTCTCGCCTTTCTCTCGTGCTCCTAACCTCACCATTTTACGATTTTAGTCTTGAAGAGCTTCATTTAGAAGACTGAAATGTTAAACTTTTTTTTAAAAAAAGTACATGCTCCAGCTTTGTGTCTTATTGTTATTTATAAACATAGCAATTCAGGAATAGTTCCTACAAGACTGACTGCATCACAAATATGTACACCAAAGTATGCATTAGCATTTTTATTCACTGTTTGTAACGTGAAATAGTGAATAAAAATTTATTTTACAGCACTAACACTTTGCTTCCAAATGGAGTTCTGACTCTTGATGGTGTGAGGGCATTAAATGGAGTTGTAACTGGTGTGGGGTATTAACTTATGAAACAAAAAAATGAATGATAAGCATAAAATCAAAATTTGTTATTTACTTGCGTACAGTGAGTATATACTTGTCAAAGACAATGTTTCGGTGGCAACTGCCCCCCTTCTTCAGGTCAAGAAGTAGGCTTTACGGAAATCCACAAAGCTTCGTCATTTAGAGAGGATATAGGTTTTTACGTGGACAGGTTGAATGCTTAGATAAATTACTAAAACAGGACTATTCCCACATTTTAAAATCCCTTAAAACTCATATAAAAACTGTTAAAACCAGTGTTACTATCCGATCACAACTGGTACCAATTCCAGTCAACATGTGAAGAATTGTGATCGGATAGTAACACGGGTTTTAACGGTTTTTATATGAGTTTTAAGGGATTTTAAAATGTGGGAATAGCCCTGTTTTAGTCATTTGTTATCCTAGCATTCAACCTGTCCACGTAAAAACCTATAGCCTCTCTAAATGACGAAGCTTTGTGGATTTCCGTAAAGCCGACTTCTAGACCTGAAGAAGGGGGCAGTTGCCATCGAAACATTGTCTTTGACAAGTATATACTCACTGTTGTAAGTAAATAACAAATTTTGATTTTATGCTTATATATGATAGTGAGTAAGTCGCACGCATCCAAAATATGAAAAATGAATGATGGGGACATAACGTACAAGGGGAGGCTGATAAGTATTGAGCCTTACCCAGGAAAAATTGAGCTAGGAATCTCTAACTGGCACACTATTCTACATATTCCCCCAGGAAGTCAATGCACTTGCGACATCTGTCCTGCAGCTTCTTAAGTCCCAGCAAATAAAATTCTTCCGACTGCTGGTGTAACCACTCATTTGCTACATTAGTTGCCTCCTGAACAATCCAAAATAATTGTCCCTTTAGGTAGTCTCTCAGATGATTGTCAGATGTAGCCAGGTCTGGCAAATAGGGTGGATGGGGCAACACTTGAAAGCCTAAGGAGGTCAGTGTCGCCATTGTTTCACCTGCAGTGTGTGGCAAGACATTGTCATGCAACTTTTCTGGAGGTGGTGCCATTTTCACTTTGGACCTGAAGAACAAAGGGAAGATAAAATCATAGAAAGTCTATTTTTGCACCATTACAAATAGAAGAATTGACCAGTACACCTTGCAAATGCCAGCCTCCTAGCTCAATTTTTTCTGGGTAAGGCTCAATACTTATCAGCCTCCTCTTGTATACACTGAGTGATCACAGAATTATAACCACCTACCTAATATGTAAGGTCCCCTTTTACCCACAGAACAGCAGCTATCTGACAAGTAATCCAACAAGATGATAGAAGTAGTTTGAACGTATGGCCAACCATGCAAGGTGTAATTCTGCCTTTGATGCAGGTGATTGGTGTGTCCAGGCATCTGACATGCCATTCCATATGCTGAAGGTCAGAAGTATGTTCCTTGAACCAATCGCACACAAGACCCATGCGATGGTATGGTGCATTGCCTTTGTGAAAGATTCCATCACTAGTCATGGATAAGTGCAACATGGCAGGATGTACCACATCGTCAAGTAGTTGCTGATAAAGAGCATCGTGCATATGTTTGTCCATATGCACAATGGGTTCCAGTTCCCAACAGTTAAACATTCCCCGCACAATACACTCCCTGCCACAGGCTTGCATCATTGACATCATGCGTGATGGATCCAGTCTCATGTTACTGATGCCAAATACGAACAGGAATATCCACAAAGTGGAGTAAGAAACTCATCAGACCAGCACATCTTCCTCCTTCCAGTCGTTTAACATCATCGAACATGCATGCTCATTACACTAGGTGAATCTTTTGCACTCATGAATCTTGGTGAGAAGTGGGTGGACTTGTGGCATCTGCTGGCA
The DNA here is from genome assembly GCF_977018435.1 of Lepisma saccharinum. Classification (NCBI taxonomy): domain Eukaryota; kingdom Metazoa; phylum Arthropoda; class Insecta; order Zygentoma; family Lepismatidae; genus Lepisma; species Lepisma saccharinum. Next base: position 44,611,043 of record NC_139257.1, on the reverse strand, counting down.
GCCCATATGTACAAGATTGTAACGCATGGTGTTGCTAGAAATTCTTCTTGCCTGTCCATTGTTGTTTTGGGTTTTCAAGAGTTACATTGTGCTCCATTTCTTGACCCATATGATCCTCTGAATCTGATTCTCACTTTGTACATAAAGTATAATATAATTAATAAATGTAAATAAGAGAACAATAAGTATTTAATAAAATACCAAATGCAGTTTACTTACTTTATGTGAGTATGTTTACAAAACAACATTTCGGGAGTCGACTGCTCCCTTCTTCAGGTTACTTCCTTGGCTCGCATTATCGCTTATGAGTATAGGTAAAAGAAATTGGTATAAGGAACGAAATGAGGAGGGTACAAAGGGGAGCATGCAAAATTTGCGAGAGAAGGGAAAGGAATAAGGAGGGGGAAACAGTAGAAGGTGGGGTAGATGGAGCGAAAATAAAGTATAGGTATGTGGGGATCCCGTATTTTAAAGGAGTTTCTGAAAAGATTGAAAAAAGTAGTAAAAGATTATGGTATTAAATGTGGGATGAGGGCTCCGTGCAATATTGAAAAATATTGTACAGAATATAAGAAGGAAGGAATGACAAAGGAAAATGAGGGGGGGAAAAATGGTGTTTATAGGATTAGGTGTGAATGTAATAAGGAATATATTGGGCAAACAGGAAGAAGCATGGAGATAAGGTGGAGAGTACACAATAAAGATAATAGAGAGGAAGTACCAAGAACAGGTTTATCCGAACACATTATTGAAGAACAAGATAAAATTAAGAAAAGGGAGGTAATTAGAAATGAAAACAAACAAACAGAAACGTATATGAGCTCGCTAATATATGCAAAGATAGGAATAATAAATTAAATAGAGATGATAGGAACCTAGATGAAATGTGGATAAAGATGTTTGAAAGGTGGGAGGTAAGCAAGATTAACAAAATAGGATTTCATGTCATGCCGGACGTAATCCGCGCTGTTCAGGAGACACGTGATTTTGAGTTGGAAATAACGTAGGATTTCGGCAGAGGGGAGGGGTGTCATGCAGGAGGGGAATAGAATCAAGGAACTTCCTGCATTCTGTAACAGTTGGGCTGAAAAGTTCGTAGGCTAACATAGTAAAAAATATTTTTTTGACAAAATTCGATTTTATTATTCAATATAGTTGCCTTCGAGGGCGATACAACGATTATAGCGGTCATACAATTTTTCGATGCCATTTTTATAGTACGATTTCTCTTTAGCCTCAAAATAGGCCTCAGTTTCGGCGATTACCTCTTCATCAGTGCTAAATTTCTTTCCAGCGAGCATTCTTTTAAGGTCTGCAAACAGGAAAAAGTCACTGGGGGCCAGATCTGGAGAATATGGTGGATGGGGAAGCAATTCGTAGTCTAATTCATATAATTTTGCCATCGTTTTCATTGATTTGTGACACGGTGCATTGTCTTGATGAAACAGCACTTTTTTCTTCTTCAAATGGGGCCGTTTATTCGTGATTTCATCCTTTAAACGCTCCAACAACGCTATGTAATAATCGCTGTTGATGGTCTGGCCCTTTTTGAGGTAATCGATGAATATAATACCATGCGCATTCCAGAATACTGATGCCATAACCTTGCCAGCCGACTGTTGCGTCTTTCCACGCTTTGGATTCGGTTCATCACGTGCAGTCCACTCGGCTGACTGTCGATTGGACTCTGGAGTGTAGTTATGGAGCAATGTTTCATCCATTGTAATATATCGACGGAAAAATTTGTGTTTATTACGGTTGAATATCGCTAAACATTGCTCCGAATCATCAAAACGTTGTTGCTTTTGATCGATTGTGAGCACGCACGGCACCCATTTTGCACACAGCTTTCGCATGTTCAAATATTCATGCACAATATGTCCAACACATTCCTTTGATATTTTTATCGTCTCAGCTATCTCGACCAACTTCACTTTACGATCATTTAAAATTATTTTGAGGACTTTTTTGATGTTTTCGTCGGTAACAGCCTCTTTGGGGCGTCCACTGCGTGCATTGTCTTCGATGCTCATTTCGCCTCGTTTAAATTTAGCAAACCACTTCTCAACGGTTGATTTTCCTGGTGCAGAGTCCGAATAATGTTTATCAAGCCAAGCCTTGGCTTCAACAGTATTTTTTTTCGCCAAAAAGCAATGCTTTATTAACACACGAAATTCTTTTTTATCCATTTTTTCACAATAACAAAAGCTGCTTCACTCACAATGCTATATCTCACGAACTAATTATCCGGCAGCTGTGAAATTTATACACGTATCTTTTGAAGGTTAGTACTAAGTAAAAATCACATGGATTTAATTCTAGTAACGCCATCTATGAGTCAGCCTACGAACTTTTCAGCCCAACTGTTAAGAAAGAAAACCGGATACTACGCTGGCGAACATGGAGTGTGTGTTTTTACCATTTTAAGTTTTTTTAAATTTTTAAGTTTTGACTTTTAAATACTTTCGGTGGTTTTTGTGATGAAAGAAAGGGGCATGGAAGTTTTATCAAGACATGGGAAAGTTTTTAGCAACCCTTTTTTACCAGAGTGAAACCCATGACCTTATTCCTTGTTCTACACTAATTTGAAGCGGCAAGAAGCGATAACGCGAGCCAAGGAAGTAACCTGAAGAAGGGACCAGTCGACTCCTGAAACGTTGTTTTGTAAACAGAACATACTCACATAACATAAGTAAATTGCATTTGGTATTTTATTATATACTTATTGTTTTACAAAGTGAATAATTCGCACATGCACAAAATATGTACAAATATGAGAGGTAGAAAGTCGTCAATCATATAAATTCAGCGAAACTGACATTATGGGTTATTTAAAAGTACCAGGACATGAAGCTAAACGCACATCCTCGGAATTATGCAGGTGGTAGCAGGCTTACTTCTGCCCCGTTATGGGCATCAACCTTTCGCTACCCTCGGCAATTCTGCTTGGTTTGCCGTTTGCCCATTTTGGTGCCAATCTTGGTACACACTCACCATGGCAGCCCTTGAACAATACACAAGTGTTGCCATTTTGAAGATCGTGGCACCAACTCTTCGTGTTCCTGAAATCTCAGTCCTTTCACCTGTTGCAAACAGGCATGTGCTACCTACAGATTTACAGACGCCTTCTCAATGCTCTGTGTTAGGTGAACAGCACTCTCAATGAACAGGTCACATTCACTTTTCACTAGGATGGTTATAATTCAGCGATAACGCAGTGTACATGTACTCTACAGTTTTATTGTTGACGTACTAGCACTTGACGTACATTGTCAGTACAATTTTAGAAATGACTGAAATAAATATACAGTTCTTTAGTGTTTATTCATTAAACTGACAATCCAATATTTTATAAATATCCTGTAATTGAGTACACATGTCCACAATTGTATTGTTTCTAATGAATATTAAATCTTCACTCATGTTCCTGTGCAGAACCCATCACAGTCATCTGCATACATTAATGAATCGTTATTTCATCACTATTTTGTAATTTTATATTGAATCCATACGTTATCAATTTCCAGTAATATTGTATGCCAAATGATTTGTTTAGATTTCTCAGCCATTTGATTAAATCACAGCTCACTCACAAAGCTTTCCCAGATATGAAGCTCATGATGGAAATCAAGGTATCCTCATACCTGAATAGAGAATAGTGTTTAAACTGTATATTTAGCTTAATAGAAAATATTACTGTTAAATTCATAATATTTGTATGTGTTTTCAGCAACGTGAAGATTTGCATGAGAAGCTAAGTGAAAGTGAGAAGCTCATGAAGGAAATGTCACAGACATGGGAGGAGAAGCTTTTGAAAACAGGTAACAGGAATATCATATGTAAATAAATATTATCAAGAAAATATAAGTACACACATAATAAGTAATAATACAGTGGATTCTCTTTAATTTGAAGTTAGATAATTCAACTACTTTGTAATTGAAATAGAAGTTTATTCCCCTTCAAACCATCTTGAATGATGTGATGTTTTTGTTAATTCTAATAATTCAAACTTTTTTTCATGTGCCCTTGGAGTTCAAATTGAAAAGAATACACTGCACAAATAAATGCACAGTGCTATATGTGTTCATTCATGTTTTGATATTTATGTAATTGAAACAATTTAGAATTCCCATGATTGGAAAAGAAAGCAATTTTATTATCAGTTTTAAAATTTTCTGCAGGATTTTTTTTATACAATTATGTGCATTCTTGTAAAAATTAGTGAATTAAATATTAATATAGAGTTCAAATGAATGCAACTGTATTTACATTTTTTTTCTTATTTATATACTGTTGAGTTTTGTTTTTTGTCATTAATATAATTTCACATTTGCTGTTAAGTTACTCTAGAAGCATAAATTTAATTAATTATGTTGAAATAAAGGGATAAATTATAATAATTTTTAGTTTTCTTTGTTTTGTGAGCACAAAGTTACACCAAGTAACATATGTGCAAGTAGAACTTCATACATGAATTAAAAGGGCAATAACTAGTAACTAGATTAACAATTACAAATGAGATAAACGAAACAGAAACAATTTGTTGATGTGAGATGTGTGACTTTCAATTTGCAAGTGAGTAAAAGTTAAAGCCAAAAATTCTTCCATGCATTGCATCATACCATTCATTAAGGTGCATAGGGAGTGTGGAAGCAGAAGCATACACATTCTCGACCTTGGTCATATTGGAGGGGATGTTATCTTCATGCTTCATCCACCTTTACTCTTCCAGGGTGAGCTTCAGACCCACTTTTTGCATGGAGATTGTCTGAACAATTCTCAGTTGAGATCAACTCTACTGGGAATGGAACCTAAGTTTCCCACTTTTCAGTCAGACGTGGCTGGCCTCTGGTTAGCATGTCATGCTACGATTCCAGAAGTCCTGGATTCAAATCCCAGGCTGGACAAAGTCTTCTTTATAAGTGTCCCTTCATGAATTTCATCCTATCATCAGTCGTTCCCATCTCCACGATTAGCCAAAAGTGACAGAAAAGCAAAGAAAAATTAATGAAATTAATCAATCAGTCAGTCAGTCAGATGCCTTACTAAATAGACTACCACTTTCTGAGTATGAGCTCAAATTAGCACATACGGCTTGGTGTGTATATATCACATTGAAAATGATCCTTCCATGAAATGTTTTAGCTTTAATAGTTTCATTCTCAAGTACAGTATATTATCATTTTGTAAGATTGAATATTGTAATTTTTCTCAGGAGAAATCTCATTAAAACATGTCGGTGATTGACAAGGAAACTACTGCTGTGTGATCTGGATGTATATTCAAAGGAATTATATTAAAATTATAGATGAGCCTGTATCATTTTCACTGATAGTGATATCAATAGTCCTCCTTGTGGCTGTGCATTCTAAGATGCTGGGCTTTGGTTTCCGACTGCAGGGCGGCATGGTCAGTCTCTGGGTTCTTGGCCTGTGTATAGGACCGGTGGCAACATGCCATCGTAAGGAAATTGGGGAGCTACGAGTGAGTAGCATAATCTGGTCTCGGAAATCCCCTATAAAGACTGGGGGTTCGACCTGCTGACCCTATATTAGCCCATTACGAGTTGAAGATCTCCACACCTCTAGGCAGGATTGTGGGAGGGAGACTGGCAGTCGGGAGATCTGCCTAGGCTATTCAAGTGCTGTCGAGCCAAGAGTTATTTTATTTATTTTTTATATATCAATACTCTTGCATATTATTTTTAATACTGACGTTTTATCAAATTAAAGATGTTCTTAATAATTTAAATGTTATAGCATTATTAATCCACTGCAATTATAAGTCTATCGGAGTTTTACTTCCAAAATTTGTAGATATTTGATACATACAATATAATCAGAATACAGTGGAACCCTGGTTTTACATTTTCCCCGCATTTTAAGTTTTTTCAGCTTGGTCCCCTGAAAAACGTAAAGTTGAGGTTCCACTGTATAGAGATATCAGGCATTTTAACCATCAGATCAATTTTGTTATATGGTCCTGAATTAATGGATACTGTCTAATTCCCTCTTCAAAAATGTTGGCTGGCATTTTACATAATTCGCAGCTGTATGAAAGCCTAACCCAATCCATGCATTACTTCATTTTTTGTTGACTTGTGTTTACATGCAAGAAATGTCTTACCAACTTACAAATGCTTCTGCACACCAGTCATGTCGTCATCCTACCATGTTCATGCACTTGAATAAGTAGTAGGCTCTCAATGCATTGGCACAGACCTGCTACCAGGAAGAGTTCACGATACACATTAAATATACAGTTTCTTTTCCAAAGGAAAGTCCATTGCAGTCACATGCTTACATACAAGGTCTGTCCAAAAAGAAACCAAATGTAATATTATAAATGTTTTATATTCATTATATATATATTATTATATATATATTATTATAAATATTCTATGTACTTGTTATGTAGCTTAATCAAATTTATCTCCTTGACAGTAGTGTCATTTACTGTTCATATGCTGTGCCCAGTGTTATTGCAGTTATCTTGTCACGTACATTTACTAAGGAGACAATTCAGGTTGAGTTTTATATCAAATCGATAGAACATCTGTGTCAGTAAATTTTATATCGAAACTTTGTCGGTTTTGGCCTAAATTTCATATCGGTCTATGCTCTCTTCTATCACCTGGAAACTAAGTCTTTTTAACGTGAATTTCAACATGAAAAGAAGTTCACAGGTTCCAAATCAGGAGAATAGAGGGGTCTGCAAACAACAGTTATTATGCTTCATCACAACTCTTGGAGCATTTTCATGGTGCAGAATCCATGTTTTCTCTAAGGAATCAGGAACAACTACAGGCACAAGATACAATCTCACCTGAATAATTGCAGGCTGGAAATGAAATAGCATAGTGTGATGCGACAAACTGAATATTACTTTTGATGCAGTGGCATACTATTTGGAAAGTTTTCAAACAGACCGTGTAAAGGAGCATATGCAATTTTATATTGGATCAGTAAAATATCGGTTATCGGTAGTGGTGCTTTATTGGTATTCGCAAAAGTTTCATATTGGTTTGTCCTTGTTTTTTAGTGTTTGAAGCTTTTTTCCTTTTTCTTGTGAGGTTACAACTAACATAACTTTCAATTTCAGAACGATTACAACAAGAAAGGCAGCATGCATTGGAAAAGATGGGAATAAGCGTCCAGGCATCTGGAATCAAAGTGGAAAAGAATAAATACTACCTGGTTAATTTGAATGCAGATCCATCCTTGAATGAACTACTTGTCTACTACCTCAAGGTATGTACTTTTCCCACCTTTTAACACTATAACAGCTAAGGATCTGATACCCCCTAGAACAGTGGAAAGGGGTCACTTTGACCTAGGGATGGGACTGATTAATCGGTACTCTATCGGTATCGGCCGATATAAGCATATCGGTGTATCGGTAAAGTTACCGATTATTTTACCGATCCGATATATCGATAAATATCTTATAATTTAGTGCAAAATTCTCCCATTTTGTTGTAATTTTTATGGATAATCTCCATGCCCTACTTTCTGAAAAAGTAAGTGTCTAAATATTCAACTTCTTTTGCATTGCAATCAGCTCGAGACACACATTTATTACGGAGATCAACGAAAATTTCAGGGTCTTCAAGGACCATTTCTAATTTTATATCGGATCGGTTGAATATCGGTTATCGGTAAATTTTATATCGGTACTGTATCGGTATTGGCCAAAATTTCATATCGGCTCATCCCTACTTTGACCCCTCATAAGAAATGAATTTAAAATTCTAATTATTTTAGAATGGGAACGTATTTTTAATTTATACTCCGTGCTTTATGTATTATAATCAAAGTGTTTAGGTGTTTAGACTCTGGCAAAGTATCACCCGGTATTGGTTATCAAATTGCAAATGGTCTTGTCCAATATTGATATCAATATCTGTGTCATCTCAGTCACTATTTATATATAAAGTACTTTCTGCGGTGTATATTGTTTGAATATATAATGCCGTCATAATGTTGTTGTGCTGATCTGACATCAAATATGACCTGTGTGGCAACTGGATGCATGCTGCTTGCCAGTGAAATCTGATATATGTATCCCCTTCAACTCAAGCTTATAGCACTTTTGGTAGCTTTACGCTACATCTAATTTTACCTGCAAGAAGCCTGCTTCCAGCCGTTACACGGGTGGCGCAATATCCAAATAAGGCACTATAATTAATGTAGCTCTTGAAAATGAGGTTCATTTCAAGCACTGAATAAATAAAAGTGTACCACATGTACAGTATGTCTATAAAGTTACTTAACATTTCAATGAACTGATGACAAATCTTTTCTTTTTTCCAAGTGATCTGATAAAATGTACTCTATAGAAGAGAGAATAGCCATTGTTTGTGCTCGTCTGCGTGGAATGACATATGAACAGGTGCGGACGGACTTTGCTCGCAAATTCAGAAAACCAGGCCCCACCAGGCTGGCTATTAAGAACCTGGCCAACAAATTCAAGTGAATAGGTCGTGTTGAGGATGAAGAACGCCCTGGTAGGCCAGCCATAACACCACAAATTGTGGAAAATGTACAGGATGCGATCGCACGTAGCCCCACCGCATCGACCACGGGACTCAGTATCCATAATCCCAGCATCTACCAACTGTGGCTCATAGCACGGTGGATTGGGGCACACCAAGCTTCTTACTATGCACCAACAGGATGGGGCACCACCCCATCTTGCCATCATCGTTCGTGATCACCTAAATGAAGTTTTTACTGGTAGATTGATTGGTCGTGTCTCGCAACGGGGAGTTGCCCCCCCCCCCTATCTGAGCCCATTAGACTTTTTCATTTGAGGGTTTATCAAGTCTAAGGTGTACTGGGCAAGGATCCACAGCATAGTCCAGTTGAAACAACACATTACGGCCGCAGTTGCTGAGATTACACCAGCTATGTTGGAGAAGGTGTTTCAGGCTGTGGTGGATTGTTGGCATATGTGCCTAGACTTGAGGGGTGGTCACATTGGGTTATACTGATTTTGTGTCCTACTGTGATATATGTTTCAGTACATATTGTATTTTGTACCATAAATCCTGTTCATGCAGAAATGTTTAGTGACTTTATAGACACCCTGTATTAAGCTCACAAAATAATAAAAAAAATTGCTGAATTCACATTAGTATCCTCAAGAGAAAAAATAAAATGGTTGTAAAGTGGGGAACCGATTTATTTATTTATATTTTTCACGTTTTACATCATTCTTCTACAAGTTAATTGTTGCAATGAGGATGAATGATGAGCAGACAAACTTTATACACAACATATATTTGATTCAATTTACTTAGGTTAAATCAAAATGCATAAATAACAATTATTCTTTTAAATATGCTATTTCAATACAAGCATGGATTTGCATATGCCAGTAAATGCTCGTTCTAGTAGTATCAAAACAAATGTTGCATGTGCTCAAAGCACAACGAAATTTGTGTCTTTTCCCCCCTCCCCCCTTTTTTCCTGATATTAATTTATTCTTACAATATGCAAACTTCTTTTCCAGGAAAGGACCTTTGTCGGTCGACGAGAAGCTCCTGTGGAACAAGACATCCAACTGTCTGGTCTCGGTATTCAACCGGAACATTGTGTCATTGTGATTGAAGGAGGGGAGCTGTTCATGGAACCTCTTGGGAATGCAAGGTCATTTGTCAATGGTTCCCCTATATCTGAACGGACACAGTTGAGGCATGGTGACCGTATACTTTGGGGAAACCACCACTTCTTCCGTGTCAATTGTCCGAAATCAGCATGTGAGTGAATGATACAGAAATCTTAATATGTTTTTAGCTTGTTCATTAATGGGAGGATTATAGAGGGTAATTCAAAATGAATTGTACAAGAACAAATCATACCTGTGACTGCTGTAATTAATGTAATTCACAGTTGTTGATATAGCATGAAATGTCAACTCATCAAGTTACTTGGTACCAGGGGTGCCGACTTGTCAAAATTATTAGGGGGGCTCTGATCACTGAAATAAATTAATGAATGACTACTCCCTCCCTTTTTTTAAGTTTTGGCCTCAGTGTTCGGAATCTCGTAAAAGCCCATGAATTCCTCAAAAATATTAAAATTTTCATTTACAGTTCGAATGCAAAATGTCAATTGTTCATGGATATGTATTGCACAAGTTTCGTCAACCATAATAGCAAAATATTCCCGACTTATATCAATAATCTCGTTATTGATGACATGTGAGAGCCATTTGTAGCCCGAACATCCCATCCACTCTCCTAGTTCATGCACTTCTTCTTTTGAAACTCTTTTTTGTAAAAATGTTAACAATACTCATAATTATATACTTAGTATATAGTAATAAGTCATATGTTTTGCTGTCCCTGGTCATAGCCCCCCCCCCCCCCCAAAGTTGATGGTCTAGAACATTTTAAATGTGTATTTAAATTTAAGTTCATGTGGCACAATTCAGAGTAAACTTTACAAGAGAAGCAAAATAATACATTAGATTCTCTTAAGCAAAATTATTTTGGGGGCTCTGCCCCCACATCGATAACACTGTGGGCCTTGAGTCCCCCAAGCTCCATGGAGTCAGCGCCTATGCTTGGTACACAAACTACACGTTTCTACAGAAGTGGGAGACAAACACCTTGTCCTTTACATACCCCCAAAGGCAAAAATCGGAAGGCGTGCCCAGAAATGTGTCTGAACAACAGCTACCTATGATGTTTCTGCATATTCTAACACTCAATAAACCTTTTCTTTATCTGATGCTGCCATTTTTGGATGACAAACTTGATTTGTTTGTGTTGCCAGTGTTGCCAGATGAAACCTGGATAGGTAAACTATCATGTTATATCGATAATTGTGAATTAAATTCATTACAACAGTCACAGGTATGGTTTCTTTTTGTATCATTCATTTAGAATTACCCTGTACAATTTATAATTTTTAAATTTACATTTTGGTTCCAAATTTTGTGAGTGTTTGAATAGGGAAAAGGATCCTGTTATTGTGGATATTATTATCATGATACTAATTTTCGTTCCTTCATATTGATCGAATAGTATTTAAAGATGCTGTATTGTATCTTCAACTGTAATAGTCTTAACCACAAAACAACAATGAAATAAAATTTTTGCACCTTAGTGTAAGAAGAACTTCTTGAACATGGCTCTTTACCAAGAACAAGCAAAACTACATTTAAAAAAAACTGATAAGAAGGTAAGGTAATGGTAAAGTTCCCTGTGCATTTAGCACCATGCCATGAAGGCAAATTTAAGGGATGTGGGGTTAGGGTCCCACACATTCTCGAATTGGCCATTTTGGAGGTACTGTGATAAGCACCATGCTCCGGCCAGCTTTACCCCCCCAGGGTTGTTCCCAGGTACCCATTGATGCGAAGCTGGGTGAGCCCCAAATACACTTCATGCGGGGCTTAGATCACGCACCCTGGGAATCGAACCCGGGAATCCCAAGTGGCAGTCAGACGCCCTACGAACTAAACCACCGCCACTTCCCAATAAAAGGGGAAAGTGCAAAAGAAATGTACATACTGAGCCATTTGAAGTTTCTTTTGCTGTAATGAAATGGTGCACAGACTATTGCAAAGAACTTCATAAAGATGAAAACAATTTAATATTCTATTGCCCCTGTGTTTTACAAGCAGTAAGGACTGCAATATTAGTTATGTTTATGATTACATATACCGTATTTACGCATGTATAATGCGCACCCTGGTTTTTGATAGGGAAAGGTGACAAATAATTATATCTCGTATATAATGCACAGTACAATCCAGGTTCTAGAAGTGGGTTTAGTTGTGGGTCATAAAGCTGTTGCTATGGCGATCAACAGTGAATGGCATCATTCCTATTCAATGAGTCACCTGTTGCTATGTGGACCGAGAGGAGAACATTACATTACAAAGTGAAAAATTGTGGCACATAGCCTTTAAACTTTTATAAGTGGTTTTGTGAATTTCCTCTTAACTTTTTCTAAAAAAAACCTTCAAAATATATACTTTTTATATAAGACGTAAGAGAGTTAGTAAAGATATATCTGCTAAACTTACTTTTGAACATTTACAAGTAAGTTTCGTGGATATATCTTTAGTAACTCGCTTACGTCTTATATTATCAAGCATGTTGTTTATTCCCCTCAACATGAAATATACTTTTTCTATAATAACACCATTAAGCCTTGTTTCCATGATATGAAAAACTCAATATGCTGACCAAGGCAGAAATTTATTTTATTATGAAACATAAACTAAACGTAACGTTTCAACCTTCTACAGAGCATTCCCTGACATTTGCTACGGGACTCGGTGGAAAGTGGCCTGGCGTCAGTGCTTGTCTTTCCCGGTGAACGGGGTCCGTGACAGTCGCACGCTACAGTCTGTTTTTTTCGCTCTCCTTCCCTTTCTGTTTACATTGCAGACTGACGCCAGTATAATCCTCCCTCGGAAGTTTTGTTGTGTCTTGTCCGTGTGTTGAAGATTGCGGCTTAATATGGCACCACAAAAGTTTACATTGCAACAAAGGATTTATCTTGTCGAGTGTTACTTCGGAAAGAGGAATTGTGGAGAAGTGCGACGACGTTTTGCAACGAAATTTCCTGGTGTTCCCGTTCCACATAGGACCACCATATTAAACCTCGTAAAAACGTTTAGAGTAACAGGGTCAGTTCTGAATAAAATTGGACAGAAAAACCCACGTGTACTTACTGAGGAAAAACTAGATGAGATAGGACAAAGGTTAGAACAGTCTCCTCGGAAATCTCTCCGCCACCTCTCACAAGAAACGGGTGTTTCAAAAACCCTCTACGTCCCCCGATTTGTCAGCCTGCGATTTTTATTTATGGGGAAATCTAAAAAATAAAGTATACAAAAACAATCCGCACACCATCCGTGAGTCAAAAGAGAGTATTGTACGAGAAATCGGGAGAATTACAGTAGACGAACTTGCACGTGTAAATGCCAATTTCCTTCGGAGAGGCCAGGAATGTGTTGCAGCAGAGGGACATCATTTTCAACACCTTCTGTAGTCAAGGTTAGTACACAATATGAAAACTGTAATTTTAATAGCCGACTCTAGCGACTGTCGCGGTCCCGTTCACTGGGAAAGACAAGCGCTGATGCCGGGCCGCTTGCCGCCGAGTCTTGTAGCGAATGTCAGGGAATGCTCTGCAGCATTTGTAGTTGGGGCAGAATCTGAAGAAGACCTTGCTAGAAGGTTGAAACGTTACGTTTAGTTTATGTTTTATGATAAAATAAATTTTTGCCTTGGTCAGCATATTGAGTTTTTCTATAACTAACAATTATAGGAGGCACATTCAGGACCCTCAAACTAACAGTTAGCAGCACAAGATTTCTTCCATTAAGGCATTTACACACTCCATATATGTCTTATTATTGCCCAGTAATACATTTTAATTATTTTCTTTTTCCTTATCTTTTTTCATAAAAAGTACCATAAAAATGAGAACGTTCCTTTATTTTGTAATGAGCTTATTTCAACCGCATTGCAAATAAGTGTCACCATCTTGAGTGACATACTGTTGCCATATTCAGAAGCTGCAGAATTCAAGCTTTACAACGATACATAACATGATAGGGTTCCGTAAACATTAAAAAATTATTCCGTGCATAATACGCACCACAATTTTTGGAGGCAAAAATTTTGGAAAAAAGTGTGCATTATACATGAGTAAATATGGTATTAGGTATGATTACAGATTCTTCTGTAATTACATATTTTTTCTTTGCATGTAGCCAAACATAAGTAAGCAAATGGCATCAAATTACACTGTTCAGAATAATATATGTAATTTTCATATTACAGTGGAACCTCAGATTTCATGTTTTTCAGGGGACCAAGCTGAAGAAATTTAAAATACGCAAAATTGTAAAATTGAGGAATATTCTATAACATTTTATTATGTTGGTACCATCAAGATTGTAATGCATTTAGGTATGTTTTTAAGACAAACATTCAAAATATGATTTCTCTGAAATTTGCATTTAGCCTTCGACGTTCAATTAAAGATTGTCCAAGATAATGAATATGTTTTTCATTATTGGCTGTATTGATTCCTTTAACTTCCTCCACAGCAGCAAACTCTGAACCACAGACACCAGCTCAACCAATTGACTACAACTTTGCAAGGGAAGAACTGATGCTTAACGAGTTGAGTAACGATCCCATACAAACTGCAATTGCTCGATTGGAGAAACAGCACGAGGAAGATAAACAAGGTGAGAAACTGTCCATTATGGTTATTTTAATAAGTACGTAAACTTTCTCAAGGCTGCTAGTGTTGGGCGATAGACCAGTGGTTCCCAAAGTGTGCACCATGGCACCTTGGGGCTGGCTGGCTTACAGGGGCGCTGTGATATGTTCCAATATTTTCACTGAAATGACACTTACTTGTTAGTCTGCACATGGTTTTAGATATGATTGTTCCAAATACGTGCTTATTTAGTACTTTTTACACATAAATTATATCTGAATATGAAATGTGTTTTTATTTTTTAACTTAAGGCAAGCAGCCTAACCACACTAACTGAGCGTTGCAAGTGTTAGATAGGCCTACGTTCTGACTTGGGTGGCGCGGAAAATCTTGAAACACTAAGGGCACTGTGTAATGGAAAAGTTTGGGAACCCTTGCACTACACAATATGTCATCAAGATATTTTGGCGATATATATCGTGTTGGCAATATATTGTCATGATATTTTGGTAATATATATCATGTCGGTGATATATTGTCCCAGTATTTTGTGATTTATATCATGGAGACAATATATCACAATATATCACTGTTTTTCTCATATGTATGCATTGTAGAATTATTTTCCTGTAGTTTACGGTTATTACAAGCATAAGAAAACAGTTTTTCGTTGTGATGTTTCAGGAGAACAAACTCTCCCTTCATCAGACATTTATTTTCATTTTCCTGAAACATCACAACGAAAAACTGTTTTCTTATGCTTGTAATAACCGTAAACTACAGGAAAATAATATATCACTGATATCACGATACAGAAAAAATACTGTATCGTCTGTGAGTATATTATATTGTCATGATATTATGGTGATATATATCATGTCGGTGATATATCGTCACAATATTTGGTGATTTATATCATGGAGACAATATATCACTGTTTTTCTCATATGTATGCATTGCTTGCATTGTGGAATTATTTTTCTTTGGTTTACGGTTATTACAAGCATAAGAAAACAGTTTTTCGTTGTGACGTTTCAGGAGAACAAACGCTCCCTTCATCAGACATTTATTTTCATTTTCCTGAAACATCACAACGAAAAACTGTTTTCTTATGCTTGTAATAACCGTAAACTACAGGAAAATAATATATCACTGATATCACGATACAGAAAAAATACTGTATCGTCTGCTAGTATATTTTCTTGACAATATATCGCGATATCATCCATCCCTAAAGACTGCTTTTCATTACACTACTCTTGACATTTTACCTGTCCCTATGTTCACACAACACCATAAAAATACAGAATGTGAATGGTTAACTAGTAATTGGCAGTATCTTGCTTAGGAAGTTTATCGTTAATTTAAATTTAATTGAATGCCTTAACTTTGGAAGTGATTAGCATAGGGGTTATTATATTCTGCTTCTATTTACGTCTTGACAATTGATCCACAGGTGCATTACTCAAAATCAGCATAATGTAGAGGAGAAAGTAATGTGCATTATTTATTTTCAGTGGCTTTGGAGAAGCAGAGGCAGGAGTACGAAAGGCAGTTCCAGCAGCTTCGGAACATTCTTTCTCCTTCAACTCCCTATTCCCCGTACGTGCCCTTTGATCCAATACGTCTGGGAAAGATCACCCCATGCACACCAACATCACAGATGAGAGTGGAAAAGTGGGCTCAAGAAAGGTAGGTCAATAATAATTTCCGTAAATGGAAGAGATTTACTGTTAATTTATTGCAAATTATTGCTATATTACATTGTTAAGAGGCAGTATAATAAAAATAATGAGAAGTGATACTGGTTTGAGACTGGTTAGTTGGTCAAATTAAGTGGTTTTATCCAGGGGGGAATTGAATTCATAATGTACAGCATATCCCAAAATGATTATCGTGGTTTCATAGTCACGATAATTTTCCTTATATGTGGAGTAAAAGGAGAACGCTATATGGGATTAAACAACAACTCTACAAGTTTACATAGTGTACCTTATAAATGTTTGATGTGAACCCCTTTCATGACTCAGCACACATTCATCTGGTAGTCCAATGCTCCTCGACACTCTCATTCAACACACTTGGACGCCCAGAACTCTTCCCTTTGCTGACACATCCAGTTGTTTGATACCTATTAAACCATCGACGAATGTTATCGGATGGAGGATCATGTCCAAATCGCTGTCGAAAAGCTTGCTGAACTGAAAGAGCAGAACCACAGCTTGCAAATTCAGTGACACAAAGGGGCTTCTGCACGGGAGTTTCCATCTTGTAATACACCTATGTCCATGTAACCGATGGGGAAACAAATGATAAGCGCTCAGGGTAGCATACTTCCACAGCTGTTGTTATCGTACATGTACAACATAAACATTCACCTTTGTCCGTTGCAATGTACCCTGATACCCTGATAATCATTTTGGGACACAATGTACTTGTAACACACAAGAGGAACATATATTTTTGTGCGTGTGTTAATAGAATATTCAATGAGTGTTCAATGCTGGAAATAGGCCATTTTTTGTTCAAGCAAATTGAATGTAAAGTCGTACCTACGTATTTCTGCTAGCAGTCATTCGATTGCAGCTGCAAGTTATCCCTTCCACTCAAGTATTTCTGACAATGCCACCAATGCAATGAAGAAACGAAATACTTACGCTTATGTAATATTTGTAGTCCTATTTAGATAATAATAAAACATGGTACATTCTTCACTACAATTACATTACTGGCAAGGATTTCCACTGCAATTTAGGTTCTTTATTCTGGACAAAAGTTCAATTTGCTTAACGCGGAAAATTGTGTCCTTCGAGTAACAACTACAGTATGCTCTTTTGAGAAAATTTCGAAGTGCCAAAGTACCTAGTCAGTCATATATGGTACCACATTTCTGGACACTGCCTCTATCCATCAGAATTAAGAAAAGATTAACACAAGTATTAGTGAATCCTATTTCTTTCATTAGTAAATTGGACAGATGTATAATGCAGGGTTAAATGTAAAAATTTTGCTCAATATCATTGAAGGATAACCACCATGCAGTTTCTTAGGTATTGTTTTAGGAAGATGGTGAGCTAGTACAATTTTTGTGAGTTGCCAACACTGATGCTATTGCTAATACCTACCTACCAGTACCAGAACTGGATGTTTTAACTCAGAGTTTGCCACAAGATATCCTGATTCTGGAACATATTGGTTGTTTGATCTTTTAGACATTGTTCTTCTGTTTATGTAATTCCTTTCATGTTTTCATTTTACAGTACACTATTTATAATTCAAATAAATTTGTATTCTTGTAGATAATAAAAAAAAATAGAAGTTAGTACCTAAATTGTGATTAGAAATATAATGTAATTATTTAAATATAAGTTTTATCTAAATAGTTATAAGTTACATTTTGAACTTATTGCTTTCAAGTATTTTAAGAGAATGTTGTCCCTTTTTTTCTCAAAAAGCTCGAGAGCTGTAAAGTCAGGAAACTTTTTTCTGAGCTGGTATATTCATCACAGTGCCCAAATTTTGAAAAGAAGATTGGATTGGATTTGATTGAGTCTGTATTTTAAGTCCACTTCATGCACAGTAAGACTAATTGGGATTGGACCTACAGTTTAAAGTGGGATCCAAACCACTATGTGCCTCCACCGGGTATCAAACCCGGGACCCCTTGATAACAAGGCGATGATGTTGAAAAGAAAAAATAGTTTATGTGGAATAAAGGATTTATAATATTGTACCAGGTGTTTCATAAATATTTGAGGGGTTACAGAAATTTATTGCAAGTACACTATTAAACTTTTGTTAACGAAACCAGTCCAGAATGAACGAGGAACGCAAACAGTTTGTGCGTGTATGTTTTGTTAAGCTGAGAGTTCATATCCCTGCCGCTAGGTGACACTCAAATCACCCACATCACTTACACTGTTTTGTTCAATGTTTTGGTCCCCAAGATCACCGGATTTTACTCTGCAAGACTTCTTTTTTGTGGGGTTTTATCAAAGACTATTTGTCTCACCAATGTCGTGTGATATCGCAGCCCTAAGGGAGCGTATCATCACAGCGATAGATGCTATCGACAGGCCCATGTTGATACGTGTGGCAAGAAATAAACTATCATGTTGATGAGTGCCGTGTCACCAATGGTGCACACATTGAACATTTGGGGAAAAGTAAAAAAACTATATTATATTTAATATAGTTTTACGTTTTAATATTTTTATATTAATTTATATTATAATATTAGTGTTGTTTAGTTATGACTTGGGGGATGTGCTTCTGGTTGATATATTGGTTATAACTAAAGTATTATATTTATTGGTTTGGAGATTGCTAGTTTTTGTAATTTTGTTATAATTTATTTGGGATTTAGCTAAAAATTTAGTTTAGTTTTACTTATTTACCTAATTATGTGTTTTAGAGAAGGAACATATCAAGGATTACATACAAATCAAGTCATAATAGGATGGGGCATAATTCTGTTTATTATTTCAGAAGTATTATTTTTCGTGTCATTCTTTTGAACATTTTTCCACAGAAGCTTATCCCCAACAATTGAACTAGGAATACTATGACCTTCAAAAGGAATTTTACCATTCAATCCAATACAAGTACCTTTACTAAATACAGCAATTCTGTTCTGGACTGGTTTCAATAGTTCAATAGTTTACTTGCAATAAATTTTTGTAACCCCTCAATTATTTATGAAACATCTGGTACAAAAATAATGTGAAACTTTGAAATTAACAGTTCATTTACAAATAGATGAAATGGAAGCCATAAAGCGAACTATGAAATAAAGAAAAAATTCTAAAAGGATACACACACATACATGGTCACTGACAACCAAACCACTAATGAGAGTAAATGAAATTGTCAGAGTAATTCTGATAATTTTCATGAGTTCCCTGCAAATATTATCATAAAATCTAAAGCTTTTTGTGGTTTGAATCCAACATTAATTATTTCGAAAATTACTGATTGTTACAGGTGAAGAAAACGGATGTTTCTCATTGTAGCTTAGCTGACACATGTTACTTTCAGCAAAGTGTATATTACGTATTTGCTATTTCAGATGTCCTTACAAACATTTGCAGGCTTTGATTTAGCATGATTCTTCCTCAGGAAAATTGAAATAAGAAATTATTTTGGTGTAAGTTGGAAACATGAGAAATTTAACACTGAGCTGTTGATAAAGCATAACTTACATCTCGCACCAGTATTATTCATATAGCATAATTTGCACCTTACCTCAATATTATACATGCATACATACGTTACATTTTAAGGGTGTTTTATTGTTTCCTTTAAATTATTTTGACCATTTCAAGCAACTGTCATCATGGCATCCAAACATGGCAAGCTACAAGTAAACAATCATTCCAGTTGCTACGGTGCATGTAAACTGTTTGGTGCAATCAAAACATTCCATAGAAAAAATTCCAGAAGTGTTAGTACTCTGAATTTACTTTGCTTTCTTTTGTGGAAATGTACTTTCTCCTACATTACATAGGCTATCAATTTTAAAGTTTGCCATGAAAATCGAGTTGCTTTATTTATTATTTTTTGTTGTTAATCACATATCAATTGTATATTCAGTTGCTGGTTTCGAATTAAATTTTGTGTATAATTTTTAATATTGTTTCAATGCAATTTTCAGTAAAGGATTTTATGTATTGTGATGAGTCGTTACAAAAATATTCTTAATTTTTATTTTATTTTACTCAATTATCATATACTCATATATTATCAATATGAGAGAGAAACTTTTATCTTTTAATGTCATAAAAAATTTAATCAGTAACTTAGCATTATGCTTATTGCCTGAGAAATTATATGTAAAGCTTTCATTGATGGGAAGGTGCTGGATGTGACAACTGGCTCACTTGCAATATGTTTGTTTCTATTAAATATTTTTAATTTTTATAGTGTCTTCAGTACTAAATGCAGGTTAGTAATTTTTGTATAATGTGTATGTATACATGAGTTACTTCGTACAAAAGTGTTCATGTAGCATAGAGCAGCATTAATGTAATGTAGTTTTAATGTGTAAAGTAAGGTACTGCATCCTATTTGTATAGTGTAGAACTGGTTTTGAAGTAACGGTGTATAATCGACATTATTCTGTTTGCATTAAAGTGTCATAACATAATAGAAAAGTTACTAAAGTGATGGTTAGTTGTTATCTACTTGACTATGTTTGCACTATTTTCTACTTTGAACAGTGGAAAATTCATTTGAGCATGCCCTTTATTATTTATTTTTTTCCGCAGAAATAAATTGCTAATCTTCGTTTTGTATTTTTATGTTATTTTGGCATTTTTCTCATTTGGCCAATGTTTAAGTTCTTCCCATTTTGTACTTTTCTTGTAGCTGTGCCACAGACGATTCCAGTTCAGAAACTGACCAAGAAATGGAATCCTCGCCAGTGGCCATAAGGGTACAAAAGTTTCGCGCTGCAAAGTCAAACAGCAGGCTAGTGGATGTTTCCGTTCAGAGATCTGTATCTTCCTTCTGTGGTGCTTTTTATTAACAAAGAAACTTCATTAACAGTTCTAACAAAGCAGTTCTTTGGGATTTCTCAACTAATAAGAGGGGGCATCAAAAAGTTTTGCCTGTTGAGGTATACGAGGGCAAATCAAAAAGTCTTTGCGCCTAACTATTTATTGCCAGATTACAAGCCATAAAAGAAAAACAAGATATACATAATCTTCTACATACTTTTTGCTATTTTTCCACATAATCACCACACCTGTTGAGGCACTTGTCCCACCGTACCACAAGTTTTGCAATGCCCGTTGCATAGAAGGATCCACGGAACCACCATCAAGAAGCTTAGGAACCCACCGACACAACACCTTGCGGTATCCCAACGAATCGTGAACATTGCCGTAAACACTACCATAGGAAATGCCAAGTTCGGTGGCAATGTCCTTCAGATGAACACATCGATCAGCTTTCACCATTTCATCAACACGGGTAATGTTGTCCGGTGTCAGCTAGGAACGAGGTCGACCCGATTGCTCATTGTCCTCCACATTTTCCCTGTCCATTTTCAAACTCCTTGCACTACCACTGCACACTTCGCACTGATAAACACTTGTCCCCATACACTGGCTCCATTTCCCTGTGGATATCTCTGGCTGTTTGTCCTTTGGAACGGAAAAAAATGAATAACACTTCGCTGCTCATATAGCGTGGACTTCCTGAGCATTCCAGCCATCTTTGCCAACTGATAACAGCGCCGTGCTGTGGAAGAAATCGGAAGTTACAATAGGGCCGTTCTAAGAAAAGCCTGCTGCATCACTCGTATATGTCGCTTTTGTAATACCACTTATAACAAGCTAGAAAAAAATTAAGTGCAAAGACTTTTCGATTTGCCCTCGTAATTTGTTTAATAATTGAAAGATTGAAACCATGAACATGCATATAGTTTGCCTGTAGTGTCCTCTACTCAAAGTTACCCTTCCATGTAGTTCCCATCACGTTCGATGCATTTGGGCCAGCATTTTACCCAGGCCTCAAAAAAGTTTGGAAAAATTCCACAGAACACTCTCTGCTCTACCGTTCAGAGCTGTTTTAACCTCCTGTAGGTCCATGAAGCACAGACTTAAGTAGTTAAGTTCAAAATGGAAAAAATCGAAAGTGTGGACAAGACCAGGAGTGGCAGGCCATCAACGTTTGTGAACGACAACAACTGCCACAGGGTTGATGAGCTCATTCGAGCTGATAGACGCATCACCATCCACGAAATTTCTGATGCAGTGCACATATCATTTCGGTGAAAATATTAGAACATTTTGCTGCACCCCTTTAAGCCAGCCATGGTGCCCTAGGGTGCCACGGTGCACTCTTTGGGAACCACTGGTGTAGGTAAAGTTCCTCATTTCCAATTTGCTGTTTTTTATGCCACAGGAAATCATAAAGTTCTGACAACAGAAAATGTGTGAATATTTTGCTGCCAACTCCTTTTGCATTCATTTGCACGTAAAACTCATTTGTGATGCAATGCGTTAATACATATATTTCTTTCCTAATTGAAAGTTTTGATTGCACACATTCATTTTATTTGTAGTCTTATATTTTTGCTTCTAAAGTTTTGCATTTAGTTTCAGTTCTATTTCTGGGACAAGTGCAGTCTTCCTGCACTAACTCGTGCCATATATTCTCTCAATGCTTCTTAGCTCTCTTACTTTCTAATTGTTTTGTTTAATTTTTTAGTGGGTTATGGTGTTGGAGAGATTGTTAGAAATTTAATGTATTTATTGTGTTGATGTGTTTCCCATATGAATCTAATAATTACTATCTTTAGAACTAACAATTTTGTATTTTGTGTGAATACTAATTTGAGTTGTAGAAGCAAAATCCAACAAAAATATTTTTGTTAACATTCCAATATTAACATTATGTGGGTGAGAGAAAAATAATTGTAAATAAATAAGATTAATGTTACTGATTCTAATTGATTTTTACCATTTAACATTATGCAACATTTCAAAATACCTAATTTCTATTTCTTTTTTAAAAGTTGGTACAGAGGAATTACATATCCTCAAAGACTGATCTTTTGTCATGCTTCTCTCCAAATTTGGTTCATCCAGCATCCATAGAGCCAACGCTAGAACTGAAATTCTGGAGATTCTTCCCATAAGCTGGCAACACTACTGCTCTTATACATTGTTATTATTTCCCCCTAAGATGTATCAGTCTGCTTTCGAAAAACTTTGCATGGTTGTAGGAATGTTCCAATGCTACACCTACATTTTTGCATTCACTTTGGTCTATAAGGGGAGGTAATTTTTTTTGGAAAAAAGAAAGGTTTCTTCTTCCTTTAACACTCATTACTGTGAGGCACGATGTATAAATTTTACCTTCGCTAAAAGCCCTGTCTATAAGAAAGAAAATAAAACAGATTTCATTTCTCTACAACTAGTTCTCAAGCCTCTTCTCCTTCTTCTTTTTCTTGTTTTCTTTTTCTTCTTTTTCTTCTTGACAAGTTTGAAAAGCACGTGCTTAAAAATGTCTCGTCCACAGAGGCTTTCCAGGCACATGAGGTACATACGAGGCTCCCGTGTCGCTAAAGGTTAATAGAAATTGCTGAAAATATAATTCTCATACAATTGATGTATTTACTCATATGATCAACTAATACAATAATTAATATTAAAGATTCAGTACACTTGATATAGGTGTGTTTTGTTCAAAAAAAGAATGATTGCCCACTCTACTTAAAATATACATATGACATTGTGGTGACAGTGTGAAAACAGTAAATTAACAGTACTGTCTGTCTTTATGTTCATACAAAAAATTCAGTATACAAAACTGTTATTAAACAAATTTTCATGATAATGTACAATTATGTCCATATTTCACATTTAGGATCCCATTTTGCCATTGTTATAATTTTCATTAACAGGTTATTAGTCAATACCTCCTAGGTCATGAATATTAAGTAAAATCATGTGTTATCTATCATGTTGTGATTATTGTGATCTCCATAAATACTCACCTCTGCTCATCACTTGACAAGTTTTTCAGGGTTCCTCAAACATCACAGTATTTTTTCTTCACTTGCCATTTTGGATTCACCTTTTGCCTTCAGCCATTTCAATATTCTTATGGATACACTGCTATGGTGTAATGACACTTTTTCTTATATTAGTTTCGCACTCTTTTTGTCTTCTGGGTGTTAATTCTTTGTTGTGCATTAGAGTGGGATTTTTAGAAGTAATACTTTACTTTTGTTGGATTTTGCTTAGCAAGATTGTTATTAGTAACACACAATAACTTAGTTGAATGAAATAATTTTTCGAAGTGAATTAGTATTTGTTTAGTTGACTTTAAAACTTTTAGATTAGCATTTTGTAATTGAATACTTTAAATGTTGTGATTCTGAGTATCATTTTTACTAAATAAATGGCACTCTCAAAGATTATTAATGAAGAGTAGGTTAGCTCTTTCTGACATATGAAAGATTTGTAATATATGTATCTTTGCATGAAAAAAGTATTGAAACAATTAATGATCATGGAATTTGTAATGTTTTGTGTGTGTAGTGACTGTGATTTCCGTCATAGTATACATAACAGTGGCCAAAAATTGAGGGCTACATCACTACATTTGATACCCTGTTATATCATTGTCTATGGAAATGTTGATAATGAGAAAGTTTTCATTTTGAGGCATGATACAAAAATTACTGAACAACTTCATTACTACTCTCCTACTCAGATAAAGTGTACATTTAGATAGAATTGAAGAGTATGCCAGTTTATCTGAACAGAAGTGTACAATCACCCAAGTCACCAAGTTCCCACTAATGACGCCATGCTGCACTACACATCCTCATTCAGTAAACGTCTTTTTGACTGTGCCTCGTACTAAGCCAGCTACAAGTTGCATGGTAGGCATCAGCTTACCTTTGAGCCTGATATCTCTTGATATTGAGTCATGTCAATTTAAAAAATGGTGTGTGACAAATACCTTTATTACACACAGTAGAGACAATTGTGTGTCATAAGTTTGGCCCACATTTTTATGTAATTCCATGTTTTTTTTTACTTTATATGAAGCCAAGTTAGAATGAAAAATGTCTGCTAAGTACATGATATACACAAATTTCATGTTACATTTACACCATTTAATTTAGTTGTTGTAGAGTAATGCAGATATATTTATGGCACAAGCATCCAAAATATTATTTCTTCAAGAATTTGTAAACTTTTACTGGTTGTGGTAGGCTATTTCCTTAAGTCAGTCAGAATTGTTGTACAGTGGGATCCATGAGTATTACCGTGCAAATTGTCCATGACTTTTTTCATTAATTTTTTTCTTGCATGCTATATGTTTTTAAGTGATGGATTTTTATGTCTGCTGGTGCAGAAGTTTTGAGTTTTTTCTTTTAATTCTTGAAGCTCTCATTGTGTCAAATAAAGTGCACGAACATGGTGATGGACAATTTTTTGGTAATACTCATGGATCCCACTGTACATTGTCCAAATTTAAATACATCGCTCACATGATCACACTTGACTGGTAATCTTGATTCTAAATTGTTTGTCAACCATTTTAACAGTTCATCTTCATCATGACCTTCCCAATGCTATTTGGCATATTAAAATTTTATTATTTCAAAATAATAAACAAAAAATATTGACATTAATTTAGTATGATTGTACTTTCTTACTGTCAGGGACCAGAAAATAGCACAGGATTAAGGGAAGTGACCAAAGTCTATGTAAATATTATACAGTAAAACCTGCCTATCCCGGAACATGATGGTTCCGAGCAAAATTTTCCGTCTTGACAGTTTTCCTTCTTATACAGGGTTGACTTTAAATACAGTATAGAGCGCTGCAGGAAATAATGGAAAGACAGATTTACATTTCGCATTACTTATAATGTAGAGTACTAATGCATGTACGTCCATGAATAAAAATGCGATACAGTCGCAATAAGCATAGCAGAGATTACAATTATGTAACTACACAACATATTGGTACACTTTTTACAGTATTGTAAGAACGTACTTGTGTATCTTTTCGAACCCGGCACCCCTGGCATCGTAGCATGATGTGCATAGAGAAAAAGAGAAAGATTGAAAGATGGAATAAGAGAGGTGAAGAAAGATTAAGATAAAAGTGAAGAAGAAAGAAAGAAACAAAGAGAGATAACAAGAAAAATAGAAAGATGACGAAAGAACAGAGGAGAAATAGAGAAAGAAAGGTGGAGAAAGAGGGTAAGAGATGAAAGAAAGAAACGGAATCCTAACAGCTATGAGTATTGTAGCGCATTCTTTCATACCGACAATGTTACCGATAAGCGAGTGGCAACAGAGGCGTGTTCCACTTTCAGTATTGCATTGTTTTCTTGGGAGCGAAAAAAATAAAGGAAGAAATTTCCATCTTACTGAGAATAAAAACATCTCGTTGGTCTTTAAATGGTGTTCCGTTTCCGCGTTAGGGAGTATTCCACCTTAAGCAGGTCATTTTCAGGTATAAAATCGGTCCGTTCTGGGGACTTTTTTCCGTATTAACAGGTTTCTTTCTTATAGAGGTTCCGTTATATGCAGTTTTTACTGTATTAAATACTTTTCACACATTTCAGTAATGTTTCTACATATTTATGCACATATTTTGCATGCTTTGTTTACATAAGAATCCATAATGTCCTAGTGTGGTGGTAAATGGGCACTGGTCACCTAAACTATAAGGCGCCATCAAATGAAAAGGTCCATTTCCATGTACAGAGTTTATTACTGACATTGACTACACATACTCGCCATATGAGGTAAGGCACTTACCCCACTTGGGTACCAACTGATGAATGCCTTGGTAGAATAAGTCCTTAGGTTGTGAGGCAAACCATTCTGTCACTGCCACCTGCAGATCTGCATCCGACGCATAGCGGCGTCCTCTTGTGTTTCTTCATTTTGCTGAAAATGTGGAAATCACATGGACTCAAGTCAGGACTGTAAGCAGGGTGGTTGAGTACTTCCCAACCGAAGGAATTCAACAGGTCCTGTGTTTGAATGGCGACATGGGGACGAGCATTATCGTGCAGTAAAATGATGCCTGTGCTGAGCTTGCCGGGTCACTTATGCTTTATTGCTGTCCGCAGAGGACGCAGTGTTTCACAGTACGTGTTGACATTAGATGTGTCCTTTTGGAAGGAACTCCACTAGCAAGGGACCACGGTCATCGAAGAATACGGTCACCATGGTCTTGCTGGCTGATGTTGTTGCCCGACATTTCTCAGCTCAGCACATTGATGAATGGACACTCGCAAACATCCATGCCCATGCTGGGATTCGAACCTGGAACCCCTGGAATTGTACCTGGAATCATGCTGTTCATGTGTTTTGTGATGTTTTCAACAAGTATGTTGCCAGCACGTGATGTAAGAAGTTTTTTACTGTCAGAGAAAAAAGTGTAGGCACCAATTTAGAAAGGGCAAAGACAACATTGAAAAGTGAAGAAATAAAAAATAGGAGTACTAGTTTCGTTGCCTGCTAATGTTTCATTGCGAAACATTCTTAAAGTGTATATATACTAGCGCTATTTCTATCATTCCTTGCACTTACTTTTAAATGCCCATTTGATGTATTTCAGGGATGAAATGTTTAAGAGGAGTCTGGGACAGCTCAAAGCAGATATTGTGAAGGCAAATGCCCTGGTGCAGGAGGCAAATTTCCTAGCAGAAGAAATGGGAAGGCAGACTACTTTTAGTGTTACGTTGCAGATTCCACCAGCAAATCTTAGTCCAAATCGCAAGGTAATGAAAAATTGTATTATTCTCCTGTTGGACAAATTACTTTGATTTATTCAGTTATGTTCAGTTATCGGATTAAATTGTGCTTCATAAAAGGATGATTGTAACTGAAACTCACTCCATAGGATGTCTTGTATGTGTGCCAACAGTGCTGAAAGATTGTTGGTTTAAGTCTCCATAAGAATTAATTACATGTGAAATTATTTTTTTTAGAAATTGATTTTGAAATGCAGTGTTCTGATTCACTTAATTTTTTTATCACTAGTATACATTTAGTACATGAAAATCTGAACCTATATTATTAAAAATTATTAGCATTTTCTTAAATATTGATTTTTGAAGATTGCAAAAATTATGATAGTAGAGCACAGTTTGATTTTCAGTCTGCTGTTATCTGTAATCATTTGTCATCTAACTCATGTGTAACACATTTTAAAGCTAGACCTTTTATATAATTTTACGAGGGTTAAGTCATAAGTCATGGCAACTATCTATTTTCTCGCGAACAGGGGACAATACGAAAAATCTAAGATATACGTTTGAAAGTGTATGGAATGTACTTTCGAAAGAAGCCACCAGATGGTGTATGTGAACAACAGTGTGATAGTAAGCAAGCACCCAAGTTTAGTCGGTGAGTGACAGGGTTCGAAAATGGAGGTCATGAAGCAGGAGCAACTTCCGTACGTTAAAATAGCAGTTCTCCGCTGCAGAAATGCACAGGAATGCCATACAGAGCTACTGGAAGCTCTGGGTGTGCATGCCATGCCCTATCAAACAGTGGCGAGGTGGGTTGAGGCCTTCAAACAAGGCAGTGTGTCAACTGCCGATCTGCCTCATAATAAAACACTGTTGTCCAATATCCTGTGTTCTGCCTCTTCCCTACGACAGTCTCCTGCATCCAGACTTCATCTGGTGGCTTCATTCGAAGGTACATTCCATACACTTTCAAACGTACATCTTATATTTTTCGTGTTGTTCCCTGTTTGCGAGAAAAAAAAATAGTTGCCATGACTTATGACTTAACCCTCGTATATGACACAAGTAAATTTGAAGTAATTTTTCAGTCATTTCACAAAGTTTATAGTTTAAATTGGGATAGACCGATATAAAATTTACTAGGGATGGGCCGATATGAAATTTTGGCCGATACCGATGAAGTGCCGATATAAAATTTACCGATACCGATAACCGATATTCTACTGATCCAATATAAAATTAGAAATGGTCCTTGAAGAACCTGAAATGTTCATTTATCTCCTTAATAAATGTGTGTTTCAAGGTGACTGCAGTGCAATGGAAGTTGAATATTTAGACATTTAGTTTTTTAGAAAGTAGGGCATCAAGATTATCCATAAAATTTGCAACAAAATTGCAGAATTTTGCAATAAATTATAAGATATTTATCAATTTGGATTGGTAAAAATAATCGGTAATTTTACCGATACACCGATATGTCTATATCGGATGATACCAATAGAGTACCGATTAATTGGTCCCATCCCTAAAATTTACTAATACTGGTAATAATAGACAGTGTATGGAATCCAATATAAAATTGTAAATGTTTCTTGAAGAACATGACTAGTTCATTAGCCTCTTTAATTAATATATGTATGTAACCATGTAACTGCAAAATGTTCTGCCTTTGAGAAAGAAACCCCATATTTTGGCATTTATGTTACAAAAACAGGGAATGTGAACTATACATTCATATTTATAATAATAAAAAAATGGTATAAAGTTGTACTAACTAAATTACTGACTGTTTTATGGACATGTCAGGTCAATAAAATCATCAGTAACTTTACCAATACAACAAATATATGTTGTGTAGGTAAAGTTAATTGGTTAATTGTGAGGATCCAGTCTGGAACACCATGTTAGTGGTTCTTCAAGATTAATTGGAAGACAACAAGAACAGCGTGGAATAAGGAATGTTACGTACAGAACATATATTTGCTGTATTGGCAAAGTTACTGATGATTTTATTGACCTGATATGTCCATAAACAGTCAGTAATTTAGTGCAAAATTGTGCCATTGTGTTAATATGAATATAAATGTATAATTAATATTCTGCACCCAATAATTTCACTGCACCATACCATGCCATACATGTTGGTTTGCAAAAATTGATGGAAAATGAGGTAATGTCCATATTTATATTAGAGCTGAGCTGGTACCGATGCCGAGGTATCGGTATCGCTGAGCTGGTACCGATGCCGAGGTATTGGTCGATACCAGTGTATCATTTACAGTATCGGTATCGGAAAGTATCGGTTAGAATTTGTTTACTGATACCTGCTGATACTTTTCCGGTATTTTGGTCTTTGAAGGATGTGTTGTGCGACACTCGTAGAGTAATTATGATGGAAATTGTGCAAAATTCAAAGTTTCTTTTTACGTATTTTGCACCAGTTTTGTGTAAAATAACTGAACTTTGTGACAATATAACATGTAATTTAATATTCTGAATATTTTAAAGCAAAGCTCGTGGTTAATTGATAGATATACATATACATATACATAGAGTGGAATACTTAATTATATTTGGAACAAGTTTTAATTATTATAATTTTTAAGCATCAGTATCGTATTGGTGGGAATTGGTGAGAGTATCAGCATCGTTTCAAAGTAGTATCGGCTCAGCCCTAATTTATGTGTACGTGTGTGTGTGCGTAAATGTCCTTTATATGTACATTTGATGTGTGATGGCTTTCTAGTTATGTTAGTAGATTACATAATGAAATTAGCAGGTAGTAATGTTGTTTTATTTTTTTTTTCCCATTCAGCGTGGAGCATTTGTGAGTGAACCTGCCATCCTGGTGAAAAGGAAAGGAATGGGAAGCCAAGTGTGGTCGATGGAGAAATTGGAAAACAAACTAATTGATATGAGAGATATGTATGAAGAAAGAAAGGAGAAGTGCTTGCCGATGAAGGTAAGACAATGTCAAATGCCTTGAGGTTGTTTTGTAAATAACAGTTGATACCTCATGTAAATTTCTGCTGTATACAGTCTGTTGTATAATTGTTGTCATAAGGTTTTCATTGACTCATATTTTTATTGGGTCGGTGCAGGGGCGCCGAATTGTCGAAATTATTGTGGGGGCTCTGATCACTGAAATAAATTAAGGAATGACTCACTCTCTCCTTTTTTAAGTTTTGATCTCAGTGTTCGGAATCACATAAAAGCCCATGAATTCCTCAAAAATATGAAAATTTTTATTCACAGTTCTAATGCAGAATATTAATATTGCCCACGAATGGATATTTCACAAGTTTCGTCAACCATAATAGAAAAATATTCCCGAATTCTAATATCTGCTACCACGGAGCGCAAAACAGATCTCCCTAATATATCAATGATCTCGTTCTGAATGTCATGTTAGAGCCATTTGTAGTCCAAAAGTCTCATCCACTACCCTAGTTCATGCACATCGTCTCTTGAAGCTCTTTTTAGTAAAAATTTTAACAATACTCATAATTACATACTTAGTATATAGTAATAAGTCTTGTGTTTTGCTGTCTCTGGTCATAGCCCCCCCCCCCCCAAAGTTGATGGTTTAGCGGTCTCAGTCCCCCAAATTGATGGTCTAGAACATTTCAAATGTGTATTTAAAGTTAAGTTCATGTGGCACAATTCGGAGTAAACTTTACAAGAGAAGCAAAATAATACATTAGATCCTCTTAAGCAAAATTATTTGAGGGCTTTGCTCCCACATAGTTAACATTGGGGGGGGGGGGGGGGCTCGAGCCCCCCCAAGCCTCATGGAGTCGGCGCCTATGGGTCGGTGTATAAGTTCATAGCATTTTATAACATACGTTAACAGGAATACAATAATTGATTAACACAAGTACACAGATGGTAAGATGAAACATTGTTATTGTAGTCTATAAAAAAAACAATACACAGTCACAACAACACTCACTCAGTCAGTAATGTAGTCGCCTCCATTGTCGATGACCATCTGCCAACGTTTGGAAGGAGTTTGATGCCTCGCCTGTAGAACTGCTTTGTTTTTTCAGTATATGGCATTAGCACTGTACACAGCACAAATTGTTTTAGTTGAAGAAATCAGCTAGCCAAGTTTCAAGAGCAGCTTCATTAGGAAAGACTTGCTACTGCTGCACTTGATCCTCGGTTAAACTCGAAGAGCAGAATGTGCTGGAAATGTTCAACTTTGTCCACTTGACACTCCATCTTGTTTCATCTGCAAAATAGACAAAATGTGCTCAGAATTAGAATACACTGTGTTTTCACGAACACAAGACTACAAACTAAGCAATAAAAATGGAATAACAGATAACGAACTCTTGGAAACACAGTGTTGCCAACCCATAACAAGATGCTACAAACTTTCGCACCGACCTAATAGTATCATGTATACTTTAATTACATGTTAAACTGAGTTTTTCACCAGCAGAAAAATCTAGCACGTGTTTTAATACAGTTTATTGTAAGTAAAGTTCATAAATTGTTCAGTGTTTAATTTTTGTCTTTGTAGGAAGAAGTGCCAGACAAAACTCTTGATCCATTTTATGAATCGCAAGAAAACCACAATCTCATTGGTGTAGCTAATATATTCCTGGAAGTGCTGTTTCATGATGTTAAATTGGATTACCATACTCCTATCATTAGTCAACAGGGTGAAGTTGCTGGTAGACTTCAGGTAGGTGTATTTACACGGTCTTTTGTTATCTAAAGTTGCTGGTGGATTCATATTGTTGTTTTTCTTCTCTTTTTTTTTGGCACATAATGTTGACACAAATCTTAATGGCCTTTTACTGGTATTCCCGTTTTTCATATGTAGTTAGTGCATCAATGATTTTCACAAAAATATGTAGTTTCACCAGAGGCGTGAAGAGACAGGCCGTTACGCTACCCTCAAGAGGCAACAGGAGGAAAGGGTGCCAATGCAACAGCGGGGAAAGACTTGAGGAGGCAAGTGTGCTACGGTGTTATTCATATGCCTGTTTAGGGGCCCTGTTGCTGCTGCTGCCTACTGGATCAGCAAGTGTTGTCACATTGGATTACCAGAAAAGAGCTAAATCCCTCCTAAAATGGGGATACCATTTCTCTGAAGCAACAATGGCTAGACTGCAAAGCCAAAGCTGGATTTAACTACAACTGAAACCGTTTACGTAATAGACGAAAAGATAAGTACTTGATGCTATTCGTGATTTGGACAAACCTTGCTCCAAAGAACTAAGTTGGCAACAGTAGAACGTACATCTGGACATCCCTTCCACCGCTGGAGGAGGGGAATTCTGCTCAACGCAGAAACATCAAACTGACCCTTTCTGTGGTTCTTCTTCCCCTTTCCACCTCTTTGCAAAGAAACAGAGATGGTTGACAAGGCTCGACTACTATTCACTGGATTTTCACGGTAACTCGCTCATGAGTGGTAGTTGTTTCTAGGAGTGATTGTGAGTAAATAAATCACTGAGCGGATTGGGGAAAATCGAAGCTATTTCTCACTGTTAAGAGTTTTCAAATCTCGCAGCCTGAGTAGAAATTTGAAAATCAAAGTATATCAGCTAGTCGTGACATATGGAGCAGAGACATGGACTTTGGTGCAAGCAGATGAAGAACTTTTGCGAAGATGGGAAAGAAGGATACTGAGGAAAATATACGGGCCAGTAAATGAGAATGGACAATGGCGAATAAGGAGAAACGATGAAATTAGAGCACACTACAAAAAACCAGATATAGTTTCCAATATAAGAAGCATGAGAGTGAGGTGGCTAGGACATGTGGAAAGAATGCCTGAAGACAGAGCGGTTAAAAAGGTCTATAAAGGGACACCAGGAGGAAGAAGATTAAGAGGAAGGCCAAGGAAAAGATGGTTGGAGGATGTTGAGAAGGACCTTAGGAGGATGGGAGTAAGACGGTGGAGACGTCGAGCAGAAGACAGAAGAGAATGGGCTATCGTTGTGAGAGAGGCCAAGGCCCTTTAGGGGCTGTAGCAGCCAAGGAGTAAGTAAGGATTGGGGGAAAAAAAGAAAAAAAAACAACGAAATGAACAAAAATCCAGATCAAAGGCATGTTTTTTTTTTTTTTTTGGGTGGGGGGTTAGGGTGGAGATGATAGCGTTGGATGACCGCGACTGGTAACACTTTTGAAAAAGTCACGCCATGCCATTGAGTTTCACCTCTCCATTTGGTTCCTTGTCAACAAATCAGTCACGAATTTATCTTCGTGTAGATTAGCCTGTCTATTAATGTTTACATTTTGACTAACTGCTGCCTGGGAAAATCTGTTATATCTAGTAGAAGAGAGAAGCAAATCAATGTTTAGAAGCATTGAGTTATTATTTTTTTCAAGTCAAAGTAACTGTTAGCATTTCAAGTAACTACTGCAAATTGGTGCCTCATTTTTCTCATGCTGCCTGTCCTGCTGAGAAGAAGTTCTCTTAACTTAACTTCACATTTGACACAGCAGTGTTACCCGCAATATCTGCATTAATAGTTGGACCCTCCTTTATGTCCATTGAGCCAACTACTTTTAACTTTATGTAAGGACGATTTTTTGCATCTAATGTAATGATTGTATTGGACAACTTTTGCTCAAACTCATTCAAATCTCCCACGCTCGAGCGTGATTTGTTCGAATATATTAGGGATGGGCTGATATGAAATTTTGGCCTATACCGATAAAGTACCGATATAAAATTTACTGATACCGATAACCGATATTCTACCGATCCGATATAAAATGAGAAATAGTCCTTGAAGAACCTGAAAGGTTCATTCACCTCCTTAATATATATGTGCTTCAAGGTGACTGCAGTGCATATTTAGACATTTAATTTTTTAGAAAGTAGGGCATGGAGATTATCCATAAAAATTACAACAAAATGGCAGAATTTTGCGCTACATTATCATATATTTATCGATATATCGGATCGGTAAAATAATCGGTAATTTTACCGATATACCGATATGCCTATATAGGCCGATACCGATAGAGTACCGATTAATCGGTCCCATCCCTAGAATATATAGAATATCAAATATCATTTCAATGTGACAATAATCGTACAAATATATACATAAATAAAATTCGTGCTGGTAGTTTCATTCCATAATCATCTATTCATTTTCATATATTGCTATGTATTGGTAAGATAGGCTAAATTCAATTATAACATGAAGATGATGACTATGTTCTCTTTAGTTTCAATTTCACGGCATCTTTCACTTCACGAAGCATATTTGAAGGGCCACTACCACGGACAAATTACGGTTACAAGTGTACTACTGGGCTTCAAGCATATACCGATCCTTTGCCTGTTCGAGCATTTTTCGCTCAAGCGAACGAACTGTCGATTCAGTAAATCCATCTAGCGTCATCCATGCAAACTATTAGACGATCGAGCAAGCCTCGATGCAGCACACTAGTGCTGACACACCCATTAACCCATTGAGCGATACGAACATTCATTTACATCATTTGATGATTTGGCGTGCTGTAGTATGGAAGTACATGAATGTTTTGAACTTTGTGTCAATGCAATTCTGACGTAACATGATGTTCAGCTTCGACTTTACTTCTAAGCATTCTGGTATCTGTCAGCCACACATCGGAACTTTGTTCTCCATTTAATTTTGCTTTGAACAGTGCTATTTATATTATCTAAGCTTGTTCTGCCAGTGAAAAAGCTGTGTGCACACCCCTGCTTTGGGGAGTACCACACCCTGAAGACTTTCTTAACATAAATGATGAACGAAAGTGCTGAAAACTTATGTATTGCAATTTCATATTATTTTATATTTATTTTAGGGATGGACCAATATGAAATTTTGGCCTATACCGATAAAGTACCGATATAAAATTTACTGATACCGATAACCGATATTCTACCGTTCCGATATAAAATTAGAAATGGTCCTTGAAGAACCTGAAAGGTTCATTGACCTCCTTAATAAATGTGTGTTTCAAGGTGACTGCAGTGCAAAAGAAATTGCATATTTAGACATTTGTTTTTTTAGAAATTAGGGCATGGAGATTATTCATTAAAATTACAACAAAATGACAGAATTTTGCACTACATTATCATATATTTATCGATATATCGGATCAATAAAATAATCGGTAATTTTACCGATAAACCAATACACCGATATGCCTATATCGGTCGATACCGATAGAGAACCGATTAATTGGTCCTATCCCTAATTTATTTTATTGAGTGATACAAATTGTTACAAAATGTCATTAATTAATTGTACACCCATTAAAATTAATGTAAAAGTAAAGTGTTCTCCTGTGCTTAGCACTGCACTATGAAGGCGTACAGGGGGTGTGGAGTTAGGGCCCCACACTTTCTTGATCATGGCCAAAGTTGGCGGTAATGGGATCAGCACCATGTCCCTGGCCCCCTTTATCCCCCAGAGTTTCCTCCAGGTACCCACTTTATACAATGCAGGGTGGGCTCCGGAGCTGCTTGAACAGGTGGGAAAAATCTGGGTTCTCCCTC
The DNA here is from genome assembly GCF_977018435.1 of Lepisma saccharinum. Taxonomy (NCBI): domain Eukaryota; kingdom Metazoa; phylum Arthropoda; class Insecta; order Zygentoma; family Lepismatidae; genus Lepisma; species Lepisma saccharinum. The sequence continues at coordinate 44,575,097 of NC_139257.1, read as the reverse complement.
ACTGGGGATCGAACCTGGGTCTCTCGCATGCTAGTCAAATGCTTAAATTAATGGGACAATCAAAAAGGTAACAGTTCATACCTTTTTTATTATTTACGATGATAATAGTGTTAGTTACAAAAAAATAAAATTCTTGTAATCCAATTTTTATTTGATGCAAAAAGAAAACTAACTTAAGGGGGGAGGCAGTTAGAAATGAAGGTACAGACTGCTCAGTGGGTTAGTTTTGAAATTAGTTTTTGAAATGGATATAGCATCAATTTTTTTTTCAGTTAGTATTCTACATGTTTTTTGCATGAAGAACATTTTCTCCAGCCAGATTCTTTTTGTAATATTTTGAACCAAATGATCATATAAAAGAAAAGGTAAGTTAATGAATATCAGAATTAATAAAAGGTGTTATATTTTTATCACCCAAATTGCCAGTGCATTTGCCCCAAGTGCATATATTTTAGAAAATCTTGGAACAGAGTGCAGAAGGTCATATCAAGAGTAAAGAGCAACAAGTTTTTCTAAATTGTCATTATGTATTATTGAAAAACCAAGTACATAACCTTAATCTACAGCCTTTAATTTACTTTTCAACGCAATCTCCACTTCTTTTTTGCACATTTTCCCCACCATTCTGGAAGCTTTAATATATCCCTATGGTAGAACTCCGTTCCAGCATGCCGAAGACACCGATGACCTGCTTTCTGAATTTGCTCCATTCTTGTATAATGGTGGCCTCGTATGTCATCCTTCACATTCCGGTGGAGGCACATTGGGCAGTGGTTCATATTCCACTTTAAACTGTAGGTCCAGTCTCGATTAGCATATCTGAGCATAAAGTGGACTTCCAACAACAAACAAAAAATTCATCCTTAACAAATCTGAACAGATGGTAATCTCTTGGGGCCAGATCGGGGATGTAGGAGGGGTGTTGGTAAATTTCCAACCCCTTTTTGTCAATTTCTTGTGATATGAAACGTACTGGAGGAAAAAGTCACTTGTCACAGCTAGTAAAAATTATGTACTGTGTCACCAAGGAGGCAAATTTTTGTATTTACGATTAAATTTTCCTTTAGGTGGAACTTACCAGAATTTCAGGACACTTTCCACAAGACAGGATGTGTGAAGCAGCTTCAGAAAGTTCAGGTGACAGTGGCAGAGATGACGATTTTGTTCCAGGGAGCAGCCAAGTTACTTGCAGAGTAAGTATCAATGTTTGAGAAACTTGAAGAAAAAGTAATTTTTGTTGTTACTGATTTATACATTCACAGGGTGGCTACTCAGTTTGAATTCCTTGAATTCTGGGAATTCTGCGTGAATTTTTCTCCATACACATGAGATGTTGCAACTTTTATAAATCCAGTTTTAGCTTTTATGTTTATCGAGGAAAGACAAGAAAGCTCCGTGAAAATAAATCAGAATTCTCTCAATTTGTTTACTTTGCTAGTGTCCTCTGCAGAACAATCTATCTTGACAGATGGAATATTATTGCAAGATAAGTTTTTGAAATTGATTAGTTAAATTTTAGTTTGAAATTCTTGTACAATTAAGTTATTCATAGATTAGTATATCCTTAACATTTGAGAATTGTGTTTTTAGATGTATTTCGGGTCTGAGTGGAAAATTTTAGCTCCACACCTTAAAATAAATATCCCCTTTAATTGAATTGATTTTGAATTTTTGGATACATTGGAATCACACAGACCATTTATATTGTTAATACCGTATTTACTCATGTATAATGCGCACTTTTTTTCAAAATTTTTGCTCCCAAAAACTGTGGTGCGTATTATGCACGAATAATTCAGACACCCAACATGAAACCGTACAGGGTCATTCAATGATTTTGGGACACTTGCATTGATTTTTCATGTTTACGGAACCCTATCATGTTATATATCAAAGCTTAAATCCTGCGGTTTCTGAATGTGAAAACAGTATTCCATTCAAGATAACGACACTAATGTGAAATGCGGTTGAAATAAGTTCATCAAAAAATGAAGAATCGTTCAGATTTTTATGGTACTTTGGATGAAAGAAAATATAAGGAGAAAGGTAATAAAAATTATAATGTATTACTGGCCAAATAATATGACATACATGGAGTGTGTAAATTCCTTACTGGAAGAAATCTTGTGCTGCTAACTGTTATTTGGAAGGTCCTGAATTTGACTCGTATAAATGTTACATTAGTCACGGAAAGAAAAAGTATATATTTTGAAAAAGAAGGAATGAGCAATTGAATTAGGTATGACATCATTCACTCTTGATCAGCATAGCAACAGTTTTACAACCTACAACTGAAAAAGGTATTTCTTGAAATTTGATTGTACTGCACATTATATACGAGATATAATTTTTTGTCACTTTCACCCATCCAAAACCAGAGTGCGCATTATACACGCGTAAATACGGTAGATATTGCGACGTAACTTGGGTGTAACAGGGATCAGAGTTACGCTTTTGATTTACTCGCTTGGCTTTTGAGGATATGAGAAGTTATATTGCAATTGGGTGATTCGTGGTCCCTGGACAGTCACCTGGACTGGGGCAGTCAGCTGGCGATGGATGGCGGTTGGAGCGATCGACTTGGGTTGTTGTGGTCAGCCCAGTGAAGGCAGCAAGCGACTGGAAGTGACTGTGTTAGGCAGCAACCCAGCAAACCTCAATCGGTGTATGGAGAGGGAGGGAGGGAGGGAGGGAGAGAGAGAGAGGGGGGGGGGCAGGCAGGCAGGCAGGCGACGACTGCATTGGTGTTGTCTGCAGAGGTACAAGGCAAGCTGGTCCCCAAGTGGCTGGCCGAATTCTCGGATGAGTCCTGATGTGCTCTTCGGTTTGCGTGCTTCTGTGGCTCTACCGAATGGCACCTAGGTCAGTCCAGGTGGGAACCTTCTCCATGGTGGTGAAAATCCTCTCGGTTCTCTCTCTCGTTTGTCCCCCGAATTGGGATTTTATCGATCGTGATTTTGTGCCGGAAGTTGCTGTCATTGCCTTACATCAATCGCTACTTCTTCCCGGTGATTGCAACCTAGCGTTGCGGCGTTATTCCACTGAAATACGAGGGTCACTATTTATATTTTGAGCCTTGGCAACACTGATTGAAGTTAGGCGCGTTTTGACGTTTGCACGGAATCGTCTGGCATTATTGACCATAACGTACTTCAAATGTTTTGTCAATAGCTTCATTTGTGTTGTTTATGTTGCCTTGGAGATTGCGCGACAACAATAAAATGGAATTAACTTGTGAACATTTTCGTGCGATGATTTTTTACGATTTTCTACGTGGATTATCAAGACAAGAGTGCATCGATCAACTTACTTCCACATTTGGCAATGAAGCCCCATCCTTTGCCACTGTGAAACGCTGGTATAACGAATTTAATCGTGGCCGCCATTCGCTCACCGACGAGATTCGCAAAGGTCGTCCAAAATCAGTTGTTGTTCAAGAAAACATTGATGCTGTGCAAAACCTAATACTGCAAGATCGTCATGTGACATACTGTGAGATTGAGGCAACCATAGGCATTAGTTCCACCAGCATATATAAAATATTACATGATCATTTAGCTGTGAGAAAGGTATGTTCTCGTTGGATCCCACACAATTTGACAAAAACTCAAAAAGACGCTTCCGTCAATTGGTGCAAACAAATGCTCAATAAATACAATCGTGGTGCTTCAAAAGACGTATGTAAGATTGTAACAGGTGACGAATCATGGATGTATGCATATGAGCCGGAACGTAAACAGCAGTCGACTGTATGGGTGTTTCAAGATGAACCCAATCCAACAAAAGTTGTTCGCGCTCGAAGCACATCGAAACAAATGGTCGCCTGTTTTTTTGGGAAAACTGGTCATGTGGCAACTGTGCCTTTAGAGGAACGTAGAACGGTCAACTCTGAATGGTACACAACAATTTGTTTTCCAGAGGTCTTCGGTCAAATACGGAAAACAAACAAACGCCGTCGGATCATTCTTCATCAAGACAATGCCAGCTGTCACACATCTCGTCTAACAACCGACTTTATGAACAGTCAAAATATCGAATTGATGGGTCATCCGCCGTACAGTCCTGATTTGGCACCCAATGACTTCTTCTTGTTCCCGAATGTCAATAATAAATTGCGTGGACAACGATTTTCGTTGGCGGAAGACGCCGTTGATGCGTTCAAAAACCATATTATGGAGGTGTCTCAAGAAGATTGGAAAAACTGCTTTGGCAAATGGTTCGAACGAATGCAAAAGTGTATTGACCATAAAGGAGAATACTTCGAAAAACAATAAAGCAGTTTTCAATGCCAAATTCCTGTTTTTTCATTGTTAGGCTCAAAATATAAATAGTGACCCTAGAGCGGAATCCATTGCTATTCCTCTTCTAGGTTGGGGTGACTGTTTGGCGGTAATGTCCCAAGGGGTGAGCGACTCTCGATGTTAGAGGCTCGGATCTTTCTTGGAGCCTGGTCTTTCATCAATATATATGTGATTGTGTGGTGAGAGGCGATAATACGTAAGGTTGAAATAGAAAAGACATCTGGTTGTATCTTTGAATTTTTGGAAAGTTCGCGTTGAAAACTGGGAATTATACTTGAATTTTATCAATGTCCTAGAGTAGCCACCCTGATTCAATATTTCTACAGGTACACACATACCTTTGTCAAGAGTGTAAACATTTTTTTTTCCAAAACACATGAATGATTCAGATTTTTGTGTTAAAAGGGAATTCCTACTGAAATTCTTTTTTTTGTTTACACTCTTCGAATTAACTGATGCATTTGCATGCTTACAATAGGCAGAAGACACTACAGATTTCAAAACACCACTGTGCATTTTCACATGTTAATATAGAAAGGTTTCGCATTTTTCTTCTCCATTTTTAAAACATTAGGCTATTACGTGGAGTGATATTCTAAAATATATCTTGTTTAAAAACCATGAAACTGATTTTATTTGCTCTGTTGAAAACCTCCAACCAAGCTAAAATATATTTCCCATAAAAGTTTGAAATGAAGAGATCTGTCGAAGAAAGTGTCACTTTAACCCTCTTTACTATTTAACATGTCTGTCATACTTCCATCCTTCCTAGTGGAACACTATATATATTCATAACACCTCCTCTTGAATTCTTATGAAGTAGCGTTAATAGTTTGTACAATTTTTTATATCCATTCCAAAACGGTTAGTCTGTTACAGAGGCGTCTCCTGAACGCATGCACCACATGTGTTCAGGAGACGCCTCTGGTCTGTTACAATGTTACAAATTCAGTCATAAAGCCACTGTAACCACCATGAACTGTGACATTCATTATGGCAGAGTGGTGGAGGGAGGAAGGGGCTGAAACATTTTCATAACCTAAGAATTCTCCAATTATATAAAAGTTCCAGTAGTGTAAACCTGAGGTGCATGTCTGCAAAGTTAATCTAGATTGTCGGATCAAAATGCTTGACCGCAAAATGTTGGAGAAATGAAATTGTGTATATTTGTGGACATAAATACTCAGATCACTCATAATTGAGTGCCCCCTTGACAACTCATAAAAGTTTGTCTATTGTGTTCTGACCGTGACTGGTTTCTGAAGGATGACACGTTCTTTAGTCAAAAGAACATGATTTAACTAAAAGAGCAAATAGTAAGTTCACATGAAAGACTCAAGCATTCGCGTGATACCTCTTATGGTATGGGGTAATATTAGGGATGGGCCGATATGAAATTTTGGCCGATACCGATAAAGTACCGATATAAAATTTGCCGATACCGATAACCGATATTCTACCGATCCGATATAAAATTAGAAATGGTCCTTGAAGAACCTAAAATGTTCATTGGTCTCCTTAATAAATGTGTGTTTCGAGGTGATTGCAATGCAAAAGAAGTTGAATATTTACACATTTACTTTTTTAGAAAGAAGGGCATGGAGATTATCCATAAAAATTACAACAGAATGGCAGAATTTTGCACTAAATTATAAGATATTTAACAATATATATCGGATCGGTAAAATAATCGGTAATTTTACCGATAAACCGATACACCGATATGCCTATATCGGCCGATACTGATAGAGTACCAATTAATCGGTCCCATCCCTAGGTAATATATATCTGTTAGTTCTTCAAATAAAAATCAAAGTTAAGTTTGCACTAAGAAAAAGGAAGTTTTTTTTTTTACTTCTTTGCAAACTAAATACTTATATGCTTAACATATAATCCATTTCATTCAAAGAAATTAAACTTCTTATAATTCAACTTGATCATTCTATTCAAAAACAGAGCCCCAACTTTAAAGTCAAGACAAAAAACACTCGTAATTGCTATGGCAACAGCTCTTAACAAGATAAGTCCATAATCACTATCCTGACATTATCAGTGATAGGTAAATTACAGAAATTAAGATTAAAGAACAATAAACATTTGTACAAGAGAAAAAGTAATTAATAACAATAAATATTAGTGCAATGGGAAAGGAGGTGTCAAGGAAATTCCTTCATTATTGCACAACTGGAGACTGTACGGCAACTACATCTAATATTAACTCAATTTTGTGTGGGTTATTAAGCTTTACTACTGAGCTGCTCAACTAATGACCAGGTGTCTCTAATTTAAAAAAAGAGAAAAGTTTTTATATTTCATGTGACAGTTAATTACCTTGGAAGAGTTTTACTGAAGCCATAAACTCTTAAAACCCATGCATTGGTATGTAATTGTTCTTATATATGTCGAAAGGTGCACTTAAATTTAAATAAGAGAAGTTATTTAGAAGGAATTTTTAAAATATAGAAATGAGTTCATTGAAAATACATTACGTGAAATTGTCACGGAAGCTTAGGAAAACTTGAAAGTATCATTAATGGATTATTTTTGGTTGTTTGGATTTTAGTCATTTTATCAACCCTGATTTTTCTTTTCAGGTCACAATAAAGCAAGCAACTGGGCTCCCACCATCCTTATCCAATTTTGTTTTCTGCCAGTATGTATTTTGGGGCCATCCAGAAAGTATTGTGGTGCCACCTGTAGTGAATCCAGAGTATCCTATTACTTGGACAGGACAGGATTCAATGACCTTCAAATTTGAGCATTCCAAAGATTTTGCAGTTCCCATCAATGAAGAATTCATTGAACATTGTTCAGGTAATTGGTACAGTTCTTCTACTTTGTTGTGTTAATTCATGTTTTGTTGTCTTACTCTATTACTGATTACTAGGGCTAGGACCTAAAAATGACCAAAATATGCTCTTATGACCTAAAATTTTACAAAATATGCACTATAATTTGTATAAATATGCCCTTATAACTGGACTGTATCAAACATTAATATCTAAATGCTGAGATATTTTCACATACATACTTTTTTCTAGTTCACTTTATGGGTCCTGAGCTGCAATGCACAATGAATACTTTCTCTAAATTTTCAAATAAAAATGAAAAAGATTTTGCTGCAGTTAAAAAAAACCTTGAGAGAACATGGGAGTAAAAATGAATCCACTTCGAAAATGACTATATATTTCTCGAAAAAGCGAAAATATGCTTAATATGACTGAAAATCCATCAAAGTACGAGGTGTGGCTAGAAAAAAACCGGACTGTTGCTACAAAATCTATTATTGGTTATTTTGTACAATATGAACATTATCCCCTTCAAAGTACTCCCCTGCACTATCGATACACCGCTCCATACGAAGCTTCCATTGCTGGAGACAGTGCTGGAAATAATTTTCCGAAACTATGTTCATGACCTCTGTCGCTATTGTTTTCACACATTCTACGGTCTTAAATCGGGTTCCTTTCAGTGCTGATTTGACCTTTGTGAATAAAAAAAAAAGTTGCACGAAGCAAGATCCGGCAAATATGGTGGATGTTCTAACACTGGGATCCCATACTTGGCCAATAAAGCCTTGACTGCCAATGCTGTGCGGGCAGAAACATTGTCCTGATGAGGAATCCATGACTTGCTTTTCCACAAATCAGGTCGTCGTCGTCTTACTCGCCCACGAAGGGTCGTCAGTATCATAATGAAATATTGTTGGTTGACAGTTTGACCTTCGGGTACACAATTTGAATCAGTTCACTGACATTTGCAATGTTTGATTCCGCTTTTGACATGCAAGACCATCCAGGACGCTTGTCGCTCGCAATCACTTCTCGTCCCTCTCTAAACCTTTGAAACCACTTAAATACTTGAATGCATGATAAACACACATCTCCGTACACTTCCTTCAACAAACCATAAGTTTCTGTGGTGAATTTTCCGAGTTTGATAAGAAACTTCAGATTGATACGCTGTTCCACTTTCACACTTAATTTATTTTCCGACGGAGCACGGATGTACGGTTCACTTCGTCCACAAACTACAGAAGAACTGAGCACCGCACACCCTGGGCAATCACACAGCCGGTAGGCAAGATATCACGTTATACATCCATGCACTGCTTATCCTTGATGCCCTTTGTCGACAGCAACATCAATCAGTTTTTTCTAGCCACACCTCGTATGCTGTATAACGCAGAAAAGGCCAAATATGCCCTTAAAAAGCACCTTCATTTAAATAGTTTCTTCAAAATATGAATTTCTATATGTTTAGGGAAAACACGACCCTCACCAAAAACATATTCTACCTCATGAAAATTCTAGCACTACTGAATACTATGCAGGTAAGGCAGTTGTGTACTAACAATAGTGCCTGAAGGACATGTTCTTTCTGATGTGTTTGAAAGATCTGAAAATAATATTTTGCAGCATATTAGAGTATTGTGTGTGAATGCACTATGCTGGATTGTTTAATCTTAAATTTGATTTTAGAACATAAACACAAATTAGCAAGAATCTGAATTAATCAGGAACTAGAAAGCATTGGTTCAGAGTTTATCACTGAATCTGGCCGATACTTTTTCCAGTGTCTGTGTGTCTTGAGTGATCCACAAAAATGCCACGTGACAATTTCATGGACACTAAATATCATAATTTTTTTTTATTGGCAAGAACATTGTGTAGAGAAATTTATTTTTGGTTAAATAATTATTGTATGTGAAATTATGAATGTTGTAAAACAAAGCTCCAGTAGATTGATTGATATGAATTAATTCCAGTTATATTTTAAAATTCATAATATTTTGAACTACTTTCAATTGTTTCAATTCCCATGTATTGGTATTGGTATATGACCAATTTTACAAGTACTGTCTTGCTTCACACTTCCCCAAGATTTTTTTTTTTTTTTTGCTCTCAGAAATGACACGGCCGTCTCTTACGAAACAGCATTCTTTCCCACGAGACCGAACATACGATCAATAAGCGTCCCCACTCTCTGACATGGGAAAAAGTGTGGTCCTGCAATAAACTTTGATATTCGATCAGTTTACATTTCGTTCCTGTCACCTCGAAAACTAATAAAGATTCATCGGGTCAAAATTGGGAGAGGTAGATGGACCCCAGAAACATGCCATTATTACTGCATTCCGGGGCTTTAATCTTTGACTACCCCGACAAGTTCAGTGGGAAACATAGCTCGCTCTCAGCCTTGGCTGGTAAAGACAATGAAACCTCTGTTCCAGAGATGCTAGAACATGACTCTCACCTTCAATAAGGACGTCAAGAACAAGAAACCCTCTATTCTCTTGAAGCCCACCATCTCCCAGGTGCCGAGAGTCCTGGATGCAGACATGTAAAAAACACGAGCAGGAATCGTAATTTTTGCAAGTGCACCAGCCAGTCTACCTCATTGACAGCTTGCCAACAAGAATAAACAGTGCTGGATTCTGACCTACCACCTTGCCCGAAAATATATCTTTGCGTCAAGGAATGCATAGACTTAACCAGTTGTCGAGAGTGAAGTGTTCACAGTAAAGTTACGAGGAACTTAAATTAATCCGAACCACATACTTTTCGCTCTCCAATGAACAGTGGATTGTTTGTTATGTTTTGGTGCTATGCAATCATCCCTCCACCCAATCATCCCTCCTCACAATCATCCCTCCTCACAATCATCCCTCCTCGGTGAAACCATGAAGTCGCGTGTGGGTGGAGTTAAGGCCCAGGATCGAATAGGAAGGAAGGAAGGACATTTTTCCCCTAGTGCAACAGGGTTGAGAATGCTCAGGAGCAAAGACAGTGTAAAAAAGACAGTTCCCGTGCATCGCTTGGACCCACAAGATGCTTCAACACAAGACTCCGACAAAAACATTCTTACCTATTGGAGGGGAAAATACTTTCCTCTTCACTTCAGCACGAACACTCATGTGTTAGCTTTGTGCTGTCTGATCTATAGTTTAACATTATTACTTTATTAAGAAGTGCATCGGTACTAGTGTTTTCTTTTGTGTGTGTGTACGGAACGTCGCGAGCACGGCTTGCGATTTTCAACTGTCTTCACCCAGTGCTGGATGGGTCTGTTGACTCGCTGCACTGTTCACCTGTTTTTTTAATGTATGTTGTGTGGTGAGATGTAGTAAGTATTCGTCATAATGTATTAAACTTCTTGTCTTGGGTCAAACAGGTGTCTTGACTTTTTTAATTAGCAGCATCAAATTGCATATACTTGGCTTGTAATCAAAGACCAACGAATAAGAAATGTAAACATTCTTATCCGTTTGGCGATCTCTGGGCCGTTACTTAACAAAACCTCCCCATGTCATGAATTTTTATTGTGTATTTTCTTTCAGTACTATAAATTAACCAACATCCTTGCCTGCCAAACAGATTCAAACCCACTGTTATTTTAGGTATCAGTGGGAATCATAAAGAGTATGAGCGTTGATATTGGTATCAGGTCAAAGTGGTATCTACATTAGCAAAACTTTCATAAGTTTTTAGCATAATTATTTTGTACATGCTATGTCATATAATCATAAATAATTTCAAGCAACAAGTCTGCATCAGATATGCTGTAATGTCAGGGTAATTTTGACAATCCACATTTGTTTATTTGCCTTGTAGTATGACCATCTAAGGTCAGATTAATACTGGTTCGTATGATAAGATTTGATCACATCCAACAAGGATGGGCAGATTAAGAGGGAGGACACAGAGGGGATTTACCTCTTCTCTTGAAACTTCTAAAACTAGAAATATGTTTTCAGTTAACATAAGATTAAATGACGATCTTCCATTTTTGCCATCTAGATAAAGATGATTCCTCTTAATCTCTAAAATTAAGCAATTATCCTTTGAGATGTCTAAAATGATGTGATCCCCTGGATGTCTAAAGGTAGCAATATGTAAATCATGACCATGTCACATATTTTCTAATATCCAAAGATGTGATTACCATCTTTTGATGTCAAAGGGTGCTTTCAAACTGAAGTGGCAAATGACGATGACACTGATCTCTCCCAGGCTGAGGTAACATAATGCATGTGATTGATAAAACAGCGGAGTCTGAGCGAGGCAAGTGACATGTGAAGCTTCTCATGTCACGCCGTATGAATTTCTTTAGGTTCCTTTCCAAATGACTTGCTTATGACTTGTTACTTGCTGCTTGGCACTATGGTCTGAAAGATCAGTTAAATAAAGGCCGATAGTCATAAATCCACTATTACAATATTTAACGCTCTTCCAGAAATTATGAATAAATGGAATGATTCATCACTTTCAATTAACATT